>NW_001855068.1:109756-127520 GCF_000209125.1 Entamoeba dispar SAW760
TTAAAATCTGAATTTAGAAATATAAATCATAATGAGTGATAGAATTACCTATGATGCACAAAGAAATGCTCGTGTTCAATATATATGTGCTAGTTTGTTTTTTAATTTTATTGGTGGTAGTCTGTAATAAATAAGTCAAATTAATATGATTAAGAGTGTGGGGCTGAAACTTCCTTCAAAGTAAAAGAAAGTAATATTTGTTGTTCTCAATGTCAGTGCAGAATTTTATATAAAAAGAGAACTCCAGAACGTTTGTCTTTTTCTAATTCAATTCATAAAGTGTCTACCTGAATATTAACAAGAGATAGCTGTTGAATTTGAAGCAAGATAGAATGAATTGAATATTTGAAGTTTATTTTTTAGACTTTTATTTGTAATTTTTTTATCATACTTTGATTTTGACAAAGCAAATAAAAAAAGAGTTACTTTCTTGGAAATAGAATTGAAGAAAACAATTATTTAAAATAAATAAACACTTGAGATGATATTATCAAAACTAAAATAAGGTGAATGAGTTTTATGCTTGCTATTAGTTTGTGCGAAGCAACAATCTTGGTCATGGGTGCTCATCTTCTGATTGTTCCACTATTTATAGGAGAATGGAACTTATTGTTGTATTAACAGTCCTGTCTATTAATTTAGTTTCTGCTAAGAGGATTTGTTCCAAACAAATACCATTTAATGATGTAAATGTGTTACGTGCCAAGATTGTCCCAATAATGTCTAGGAAAAGTGTGTGTAGTGGGATTAAGTGTGGAGTCAAATCAGATAATTGTTATAGCCTTTATTAGGACCATTCAAAAAACTATGTTTGTCATTCAGACTAATACATCAAAACTTATTGTGGAGATGATGTTGGTGAAGGTTCAGAGATATGTGATAATTGTCATAGTGACTGTGGAGCATGTAACATTTATTCGTGTCCATAAAATTGTCAATTACCTAGCTGTGGATGTGTAAATCAAAAAACACATAATAATATCCCACAGACTAAGTTACCTCAATTCTTTTGGATGACTGTTAGTGGTACAGTATTTAAAGATTGTTATAACAAGTTATCATTACAAATTAACTTCTCAGGTTAGAGACTCAAAAGGAAGAATTTGTTAATAACGACTATAACCAATACACTCATTATTTATCTTTTAAACCTTGGAGCAGAAATATCTTCTTACACTTTCACTCACACAACTGGAAAGCCAACAAAATTTAATACTTGGTTCAATGAAATTTCTTCCTTTTGTAGATTTTTTAAAGTTTTCAATAACATTGAAGTTTATGGTGTGAGAATTCCTAAATTCGAATGGAACGTACAAATACTTGACATTCATCCGACCTTAGGCTTTAAGTATGGTCCCACAACCACTGAGTCTTCTAATGAATATTTTGATTATATCTTATGACTTTTACTCTTGACTTTGACTATCTCAAATTACTTATGGAAATATGTTTGGAATGTTGAATAAACAATATCCAGGATTATGGGACGTCCCTTTATCTGAATGGATTTTTGAAAATGGAAGTTCTGTCGAAATAGTGATTACAACCTAACTGGATCTAGATTAGGTAATGCTTTAGAATATAATTTTTAGAGGTATTATAACAATTCAAGAAGTCCGTTTGGTATTTACCTTTATGGATTTTGGTTTACTCAAGAAAGAAATAATGTCCTTCCTTCTTTTTTAAAGATATATCTCATAATCTTATATATTCTTTATAACAGGAAAAGAGATCACTGACTTTGTTATTTACCCTGCAAGAGCAAAAGAATACTAAAAGTACTCAATTACTCCAACGAAAGATGAGAATGTACTGATGGATATGCAAAACATGAATGTGAATATTCTGATAAGTCTTAAGCTCATGTTTCTTATTTCTCCAGAATCTACTTCTATAAAAAATCTGGTGAAAAATTAATTAAAATATCTTCAATAAAATTTAAATTAAATGAAAGGTTTGTCTAAATTTATTGTGCTGTCATTGATTCTCCTTCAACTGTGTTATCAATAGCAAGATTGGCATAATCTACTTCAAGTTCATATAAATCTTGTCGTGCATCAGTAAATTCATTTTCTTCCATTCCTTCTCCAACATAATGATGAACAAAAGCTCTTTTGCCAAACATTAAATCAAAGTTTTGATTTACTTTTTGGAATACTTGGCACATAGCTGTATGGTTAGCAATCATACATGCACTTCTAGCAGTAGAAGCATATGAACTACCTGGTACAGCAGTAGCTGGTTGACTATTAATACCACATTTAAATGAACATGGACACCATCCAACAAATGGAACTGTATTTTGTCTCTTAATTCCACTAACAGCAAGATTAACTTCACGTGATGAAACATCTCCTCGATACATCATACAACAACTCATAAATTTACCTTTATTAATATCATCAAATTGAATCATTAAACTATTTGGATCAAATAATGATGATGTAAGTTCTTGAACTGATAGTGTTTGTCTAATAGCTTTTTCTGGTGTAACAATTGGTGCATATGACATCATAGCAAAATGATCTCTTGGGAATGGAACAAGATTAGTTGGGAATTCATTTAAATCAACATTTAATGTTCCTTCAAATCTTAATGATGCAGTAATAGAACTCATGGCTTGTGCAATTAATTGATTTAAATGGAAATATGATGGACTATGAACTCCTAATTGTTTTTGACATATTTTATAAATTGATTCATTGTCAACCATAAAAGTACAATTTACAAATTTCATCATAGCGTGAGTATTTAACACAGCGTTATATGGTTCAACAACCCCACTAGAAAGTTTTGGTGATGGCCAAATAATCGTATTTAATTTAGTCTTTTTTGTATATTTATCTGCTAATTTCTCACATAATGCTGCAGTAAAACCACTTCCAGTTCCTCCACCAACTGAATTATAAATGAAAAATCCTTGAAGTCCTGTACAATTTTCTGTAGCCTTTCTAATAGCATCCATAGTTTGGTTTAGTAATGGTTCATATCCTGTTTTTCCTTTAGCAAAATTAGAGGATGCATCTTCTTTACCACAAATTAATTGTTCAGGATGATAAAGTCCAGAATATTCTCCAGTTTTAATTTCATCAATTACAGTAGGTTCAGTGTCAACAAAAATAGCTCTTGGAACATGTCTCCCATTTTGGAGCTCTTGGAAAAAAGCGTTATAAGCAGTATCTATCCCTCCAGTTATAACTGATCTTTTTTCATTAGTATTGGCAATGGCTGTTCCATCTGATTGAATTCCATGTTCAAGGCAAAACAACTCCCAACATTTATTTCCAAGTTGACACCCAGCTTGACCAATATTAATAGTAATCACTTCACGCATAGATCTGATTAGGTTTTTAGATTTAATAGTTTATAAGTTCTAGTTATAATCTTATTATCATTGTGATGTGATTCTTATAAGATTATTTTACTTATTTTTTTCCCTTCAAATAGTTTTTTCATGACTATAGTTAGTTGAATTATAAACTTTTCAAGATAAAAAATAGAAAAGAAACAATTATAGGTGGTTAAAGTTAACAGATAATTAATGAGGGAAATAAGAATATCCAGAATATGGTTGTTGGTACTCTTGGTGGTATGAATTTTGATGAGGTCTTGTGTTTTGGTTGTTTATAGTAAATCCATCTTCAAGTATAGTATCATATTTGCTTTGTTTTTGACCATTTGAATAAAGGAATCCTGAAATCTCACTTCTGTCCATTCTAGATTGTGGATTATCAATATCTTGATTAATTGAAACCCAGTCTTCCTGGTGTTGATATTCTGGATTAAAGGTGTGATAGACAGAAGTTTCTTCCATTTGATCTTCACTATCAATATCTATCAAATTTTCATTTGAAAATTGTCTTGTTCTCATGTCGTTTTCTATAGACCTTATTTGGTAATCACTATCTCTTCTAATTGGAATTGTTTCTCTTGTGACTTGAGGGGCATATTTGTTGTAGTCATTATAAAGATTGTTCGTACTAATACTGACACTTCTATCAAGATCTGATGGATACCTTCTGAGTTGTGTTGAATATGGTTCACTTGGTATATATGACTGTCTATTCCAAAACCAGTTAAATACAGAAACTCTATGAGGTGTTTTTGTTGAATAATACTGAGTAAGTAAAAGAATAATCCCAACTATGACAATTAAAACAATAGCACAAATGCCAACTTCTTCAATATTGATCATTCTAAAATACAAAGTTTTCTTTTTTTATTTACAAAAAATAAATAAGTTAATAGAAAATAATTTTTATAGTATATTATAAGAAATGTTATCTGGAAGAAAGGAAATCGTATGTCGAAAAGGTATTATATTCTTAATTGTTGTTTGAATTTCATTTATTTGGTATTGAGGCATGGCAAGTAACAAAGGCATTTTAGCACACCTAATGTAGTCCAACGTTAATGAAGTTAATTGGTCTGTTGTGATTTCATAATAACAAAATAAATAACTTCGTTTCCAGTCACTACCAAAGATACTATGCATTTGGGACGATATAATTATCCACTCTTTCATCGAATCAAAAGAATAACTGTTTTTTGAGTTGCAAAAATAGTTTAACGGACATATTTTCAAGGAAAAAGAGTTTGTTTGATTTATCGAGTTAAGAAGATCTTTGAATTGAGTAATTTTGTTATATTCACATGGAGTTATAAGAATACTTGAATGAGTTAAATGATGGTTTATCCATTGTTCTATCTTATAGTAATGCTCGTTTAAAGAACTTTGGTAAAAAGTATCATTTACAGTAAATGTCCGTTTTATGTTCATTTTGATTATCGACTTAGAGATTTAATTCATTAAGTCAATACGAAAAAAAACAAAATGTTTTATAAAACATTTTATAATTCTATAAGAATTTAAAAAATGATGTGATTACTATAAATCAGTTTTTACATTATTTCATTTTTTATCATTTTTTTAAAGGAAACCTTTAATAATATAGTTAGATTTTGATGTAATGAACATTAATACGTCTTATCTTTATAAACATGATTCAACTGATTTACTATACTTATATTTTATTATTTTTTTTTTCTTTTTAATTGATTTATATTTTTATGTATTAGTCTTTATATTCTTATATTTGTTTGTGTTACTTTATCATATATATTTCTAATTTTTATTATCCTTTTATATTCAGTTGTGTATTGTTATATTTTTGATTGAATTATTTTGTTATCTTGTTTGCTTTAAATCTATTTATTTTTATGTATCGATAATTTTTATCTTCTTCCAATAAATAATTTATTACTTGTTAACAACTTATTAGTGGCATTGTAATATCATTTGAACTAGTAGATTTGAGTTAATATTGAAGTCAATTTTATCAAAAAATAGTTTTGTATTATTATTAATGACTATTATATTTTTATAGAAATAGTCATGATACCATATTCATAATTTGGTTCGTGTATGTGAATAAATATTGAATTGAATATTGAGTATGAGAGAATTTACAATATTTCACATAATTAATATAAAATAAATAATTTAATTATTAATGATTATTATTTTTTTTTTGATTTTAATTAGCTTTAATAACCATATATTGTATTTCATGATTTCAATAATTAATAATAATATTCATTGATAAAATAGTTAACTTCATTTGATAATATAAGTATTTCTTTGTTTTTCATTTTTATTGTTTAATCGTATCTTTGTTCTATTTTACTATATTTTGTTTATATTATTTCTTTATTCTTTATAGTTTCATTTTATTCATATTTAAATGAATGAGAAATAAATGATTTCTTAAAATTTATATATTTTTATCATTATTTTATATAGTATTTATCATTTATTTATTATTTTCTCTTTCTTATTCATTATTTATTATTATGTTTGAATAAATTATTTTGAACTATTGAATTAAAAATATTATGATTAATGATTTATAAGATATTTATTTGTTCTTTATTTCAATGTATTTCATCATTTGAATTATTATTGTTGATGTTAGATTGAATGTTTGAAAAGAAGAAGAAATAAAAAGAAGAAAATCATGAACAATGAATAAAGAAAATAAACAAAATATAAACAAATTCAACAAAATAAAAGATGATAAAAGAAGAAAATATTTTATTTTAATAATGAATAGAATATTATATTTCAATGTTTAAAAAGAATAGACAATAAATAAAGATGATATAAAATGAAATAAAAAAGAAAATGATAGAAATACAAAATTAAATTAAATGAATTTAATTTCAATCAAAAGAAAAAAGAAATAAATGAAAGAAAAATGATATTATATTAACAAATATTTAATTTAATCAATCAAATAATACAATGAATTAAAATGAAATTAAAATAATATTTAAATTTATGAAGATAAATCGAAAATAAAAAGATAATAAATAACAATTGAAAATAATAAAAAATAAATTATTTTTAGAAAACAATAACAAAATAAATCCCAATAATTATTTTAATTAAAAGTATTTTTATTCATTATTATTTATTTAAATACAACACATACAAATAATAAGAACATTTCAATCAACTATCAAATAACATATAATTATAATTTAACTTATTTCTTTATTATTTTCATTTCATATGAAAGAATGATAAAATTAATAATAATGAATTGACTATTACAATTTATTATGTTATATTTCTTATTCTTCATATTTATTATTATTTTCTTGTTTCTTTATTATGACATTATCATTCTTTAAATTGTTATATCTCAAATTCTTTCAATTCCTTATTTACAACATTCACTATTCATTTAATTTTTCCTAGTTTCTGTTTTATTATGTAAAGTTGAATAATACTTTTAAATTGATTTAATTTCTATTATTTCTTAATTATTTTATTGTTCATCTCATTGTTTATTCTTTATTTGTATTTATTTAGTGTATGTTTGTTATCTAATTAATAATTTCAATTACTATTTTCTCTCTTGGTTATGATTATTTTATTTCTTCTTCACTTTCTGCATTATTTATCGAATCTTCTTTTTTCTTTTGGTTCTTCATTATGTCTCTTTCCATCTCTCTTACGAATGTCATTCTCTTTTACTTTAATCCATTTATTGTGTTTATGAATGAAATCGTATTGGATTCCATATTTTCCGATTGATTGTGAAAAATCAACATGAATTCTACGTTCGTCAATAATGACATTATCCATCTTTTGATATGCATTTTCACACCCTTCTTTTGTTTCAAATTCAATAAACCCATATCCTAGTGATTTCTTGGTTTTCCTGTCTCTGATGATTTCAACACTTCTAATCTTACCATACTTTCTGAATATTTCTTCTAAGTCTTCTTCATTTGTGATTGGATTCATTTTACAAATGAATAACACATTTTCTGGTGGTTTGATTTCTGCAAATGGTAAATCCCCTATCATTTCAAGAACTTCTGCTCGACTCTTTGCTTCGTTTTCTTTGATTTTCTTTTCTGTATCAGAGTCAATTTTTTCTATCATTTCATTGATTTCTGGATGGTCATCAAGTATAAGTTCTGGTGCTTTTGGTTTAACAAATCCTTTTGGATCGTCATAAGGGTCTTCAAATATTTCAATACTAATGATTCTGATGTTTTGGTATGGTCGATAATTCTCATCTACATTAACTTTGTTAATTTCTTCTATCACTTCCATCCCTTCTTCAATTTGTCCTATTGCTATTCCGTTTATTCCACTCATTCCATTCCCTGTGGTGATGTACACTTCTGATCCAATTGTATTCTTACCATGTGTAACAAACCCTACAATTCCTTTCTTATCATTCTTTCTTTTTGTTTTTGGTTGACATACAATGTACTTATGTTCAATCCCTTCCATAACTCCTTCAAATGAATTTCCTCCTTTTCCCATTGTTATGTCTCCAAATTGAATTGCATAATCTTTGATTACTCGATAAATGATACAATGAAGATAATATTCAATTTTACACAGTTTAATAAAATTATAACATCCTACTGGATTATCTTCTGTGAATAAGTCAATTACAACATTCCCAAGACTTGTTTCAATAAACACACTCATTTCTTTTTTTCAAGTTCTTTTTGTTTATTTCTATTATTTGTGTTGTTTATTTAAAAAAGAAGTGAATTAAAGATTTTCGATGATGTAGTCAATGTGGATGCAATACATTATCATTGTACTGATAATGTCACTGTAACATTTCTTGATACTTTCCTATTTTCTTATTTTCTTGTATTTTCTATAAAATACCATATTTAACAAACAATACTTCTCTTTCCTTGTTCATTCAACTGATAGTTATCATCATAGCATTTTGTGATGATATTGTAATGTGCATCTTCTATTAATTCAACTTGTTTTATCAAATATTCATATCCTTTCTCTGTTTCTTTGATTTTTGTTCCAATTTCTTTCATGATATTCATTTCTCTCTGATAAAACTCCTCAACATCTTTATCATTCATTCCAATCATCTCATTAAGAATCTTTTCCATATCATTTCTGATTGTTTTATATGTTGTGGTTATTGGTTTATTTCCTATTTGGAAAGTAATTGTTGTCATGTTCTTTTTTATGATTTATCAAGTTCTTATCAACTAAAAAAAAACAAAAAATATCAATAACTTTTAACTTTGAGCAAAGAATTTATCTATCTTCTCTTTCTTAATTGTAATCTCTTCTTCATTACTTGGTCTCTTTTCTATTAGTACTTTGCATTCGCATTTCTTTCCATCTGAAAGTTCTCCACCAACAGTAATTTTACCATCCTCTTCAACTTTTACAACAAAAACTACAAATTGATCTCCCTTTGGAATATTGCTAATGACATAGTACCCTAATGATTTATCATCTTCAAATAATTCTATTTGCACACTCCATCCAGTGACTTCAACATATATTCGATGGTCATGTGGAATCTCTGTTCCATCTTCAACAACAGTAAAGAGATTACCACCAGGTCCTATCATCTTGATAGGACGTGCAGTTACTTCTGTAATACCTTTAATCATTTTATTAGAATATTCATATGCATATCGGGCTGCGCCTTGTGATACAACCAAGTCACAATCAATAGTGTCATTGATTTTTGATGTTATAAACTTGGCTTCTAATAACTTTTTGATTCTAGGAATTTGTGAACTTCCTCCAATAAGTATAACTTCTCCAATTTTTGATGGTGAGAGTCTTGTCTTCGTCAATACATCATCAACACACTTCATGCATCGGTCAAATTCTTTTTGGTTACAATCTTCAAATTCAGTTCTATCAATAATAATAACAAAATCATCATCACCAACTAATTCTGAAATATCTAATTCATAATAACTAGTTGATGATAACTCAATCTTTGCTTTTTCAACTTCTTTTCTTAATTTATATCTTCGTTGTTTCTTTGCTTTTTTTTGTGTTAGACTATCACTTCCTTTAAAAATAAATCTTTGTGCTTTCTTCTCATTAATTTCTTTCATTTTAGATATAACGAGTTCCATTAAATTCATATCAAAATCTAATCCTCCTAAATGAGCATCACCACCAGTTGCCCTAACCTTAAACTTGTCTCCTTTTTTTTTTAATATAGTAACATCAAGTGTTCTTTCTCCAAAATCAAATACAAGAAAATTTCCTTCTTTTATAGATTCTAATCCATATGCATATGCAGCTGCTGATGGTTCATCCAACAATCGAATTAAACTAAATCCTGCCATCAACACGGCTTTTTTGGTTCGATATCTTTGTGAACTATCAAAGTATGCAGGAACTGTTACAACAGTTTTTAAAAGTATATTATCTCTAATATTTAATCTACGTTGAATTTCAATTTTAATTGCTTTTAACACAATAGCTGAAACAATTTCTGGTTCAATCAGTTCTTCTTCTTCTTTATCAGGATAGTCAAGCACAATCTGACAATACCCATCGTCCGCTTTAACTATTTGATATGGGTAATATGCTCTTTTAATGTCTTCTTGAACTTGTTCATCATCAAATTTCTTTCCAATAAATCTTTTTACTTCACAGATGGAAGTAGGCTTAGGAGTTCCAACATTAACAGGTTGTGTGAAAAAATCAACGGTTGATGGAATTTTTGAACTTCCATTTAAGTAATTGATACATTCATATTTTTTTGTTCTACCATTAAAGAAGTGACAACAAGTAAATTTTGTTCCTAAATCAATGCCAACAAACATCTCTTTTGGCAATAAGATTCAATTATTTGATTAATGAAATTATTTTTCTTCTTTTAAGTTTCAATCAAAATAAACATCATTCCTAGAATATGATTTTAATAAAATAGTAATAAAATAAGAAACTCACTTTATTATTTTTTATTACTATAATTAAACCATATAATGAATAAGTGATAAGAGTATGTTGTTGGTTTAATAAAAAGGTCAATTAATATACATTCTACAAATGGATTTTCTTCTTACTGAGAAGTACTCGTTTTTATATTTTTCTTTACTCTTCTTCTAGTTAATTTCTAAGATTGTTTCATTAGAGGGTTGTTCTTCTTCAATCTGTAGAACATTAAATCATTCATATTTTTAATGACAATTGTTAGTAGTATTTTGGTGAAGTTTAAATATAATTT
Source organism: Entamoeba dispar SAW760 (assembly GCF_000209125.1). Taxonomy (NCBI): domain Eukaryota; phylum Evosea; order Mastigamoebida; family Endamoebidae; genus Entamoeba; species Entamoeba dispar. The sequence goes on from NW_001855068.1 coordinate 120,307, forward strand.
TAGTGATTTTAATCTTTTATTGATTCTTTATGTATCAATTTATTGATAATATTACAGATATTATTTCTACATATATTAATTCTCTATTTTGTCTTAACTCCTCTTGTAATTCTTTGTATTTATTTAATTTGTAAATATAAATTAAATGTGTATTTCTATCTTGACATATATTAACATCATTAATATTATTTTTTATCTTTCATATTTTGATAATTATATGTCTAGTCTTCTAGTATTGAATTAAATGAACATTAACCAATAAATCATTGTTGTAAGTTATGATAATTTCATCTTATTAATAAATCTAGGAGTAACATTGAAATCAATTGAATCAAATTCAATGAAACTTGTAAATAATATATGTCTATATATTTGTTTACATATATACTCATGTTTTGATATTTGGTTTTTCTTTATATATACTAATCTTCTTCCAAAATTGTTTTACTCATTTAATTATTTCATTTAGGCTATCTTTTATTATTTCTATCTCTTATCTTATTCATATGTTATTTAGAATTTAAATATCTCCTAGCATTTCTTCAGAACCTTTGTCTCATGGCAACATTAGTGTCATTTATAATCATTTATTTATTTTATATCTAATTTTATTGTTAACATTTCATATAAGTCATTAATTAGATAAAGAATTCTTGTGTTAGTTTCATAGATTCATTTTCATAAATTATTAGTATCTGTATTATCTGGATATTCTTCTTTTACTACTTTTGATTGTCTCTTTCATTTCTTTACAATTTTAAATTCTATAACTTCTCTTCTTTAATTATTATTCTTTTATTTCTATTCTTTTATATTCTGCAGTTATTTATAAGGTTGCTTTTTGTTTTTATATCGTTTTTGATATACATACATTCAATAGGTAAAATCTTATTAATTTATTTTATTAACTCTTATTCTAAAATTATTTTCTTAGTATTTATTCAACTAACACTTATTTTCATTTATCTTTTTATCTTTCTTACTTATTGCTATTGATGTACTTTCTTATTATTATTGTTTTATATATTTTCTGCTTCATCTTTAATACATCTTTTTTTATCAATTTTAAGAGAAATGGAATATTAAAAAATGTATAAATTATTGTGAAGTAAATCAATTAATGACTTAACAAAATATAATTAAACAATGTTCATAGATTTATGAAAATCAAGTAAGTTTTAATTAAATGTTAAGAAAAGAATAAACTAGTTAGTATTCATTTTATTTGAGAAGGTAAAAGAATTATAATATAATTCGTTTATTTTCATTAAGAACCTTTATTCACTTATGATAATCTATTTTTATAAATATAAAATATGAAAGAGTTAAATAAATAATGGACTAACCATTATTTAAATAAATAAACATAGATAAACCAAAAACTTTAAAACATATTAAAAGGTGTTCATACGCAAACATCATTTAGAAGATTATTATGTTTAATTCATTATCTGTCTTATCTTTATTTATTTCTATCATTTATTTCTATAATCACAATTGACATAATTCATTATTCATATTATTTATTATAAAATAGGAATGACATAATCTATTTCTATTAGTTTAGTTAATTATAAAACCAAAAAATAAATTATTGTCTTGATTAAATTTAGTCAAAATGTTAGAGCAAAAATAGTATAAATATTAATTCTCTACTTAGTCATTTTTTATCTTTTATCTAAAACATACTTTTGTTTCTTTCTTTTACTTAAATGAATACGTTTATGTCATTTTATTGTTAACTCAAAATGAATAATGAATTATTTGTTTATTCATTATTATTTTGTTGGTTTATCTTATTTTCATATTTCATTATATTATTCCTTTTATTTTTATTATTTTCATTGACGTTATTGATATATGAGTTATCTCATTTCTTCTTTTTTTGTTTTAATCAACTCTTTCACTTTTTTGTTACATGACTTTGATTTCTTTATTGTTTATTTTTTATATACCTTTTTTTCTTTCATTTGTTATATTATCTTTTTTAATGTTCTACTCTTGGTTCTTCAGTACTCTCTTTATCTTTTAATGTGTTATTTGTCATACTCTTTTACCCCCTTCTTTTTATTTTTTCTTTGAGTTCTAATTTATGTTCTTTAACCAAACTATTCTTCAAATAGTTTCCTTAACTTCAGCCCTTTTTTTATAGTGTCTTTAAATTTTTTTCATTCAACACACTGTACTCTCACTACACTTTCCTTAATTGATCTTTGTTGTTATTGTTTTGTTTCTTATACATTGTCATTAAATCATTTAGTTATGGCTTTCCATAATATTTTATGTTTCACCGCCCAAGAATATTAAATGACAAAAAATAAACATAAATAAATTTTGTTATAATCAATAAAAATTTTAAGTATCTTTTGACTCAAGAAATACCCTGTTGTGATAAAACTCATAATTCACTTTATGGAAAATACTCCTTCAATTCGTTTGACTCAAAACGAGTTTATGGTCTTTGACCTTCTAAAACAAGTTGGTTGTGTTGCTATAAAAATCTATAAAAATATTTATGAGATAGACTGTCTTACATTTTAAATTATCTACAATAATTAGAGTTGTGGGTGGATGGGTTAGAGACAAATTATTAGGGAAAGAATCCCATGACATTGACATTACAGTTGATAATATGCAATCTTATCAATTCTCACAATATCTTCAAAAATATATAAATGAACACACTCAACATAATGTCAGTGGAATTGGAATAATCCATAAAAACCATTCTGCTGGAAAACATCTTGAGACCGCAACACTACGAATAGACAATATTGCTATTGACATCTGCTGTTTGAGAGCAGCTGATTACTGTGACAATGATGAGGAAGTTTGTTGGTTATAACGGGTTAATAATTCATTTTGAGTTATCGTATGAAAAAACACAACTGACTTATAGAAAATAGGCACACCTTTAGAAGATGCACAGAGAAGAGACTTTACTATCAACGCAATGTTTTATAGGGTAAATGATGATCAAATAGAAGATTTAACTGGATGTGGTCTGAGTGATCTAAAAAGTGGAGTCATTAGAACACCAATTTCACCAAAAGAAACATTACACGATGACCCAGCAAGAGCATTAAGAGCAATCCGGTTCAGTGGGAAAATGGGATTTGTGTTAGACGAAGAGCTAGAACAAGAAATGAAAACAAAATACATTGGGGATAAAATGACAACTGGGCTGAGTCGAGAACGACTTGGACGTGAGTTAATAGGAATGATACAAAGCGATAGACCAGCTTATTGTATTGACCAAATCAGACGATTTGGCTATTTTAAAGGGTTGTTTGGTGAATTAGATGAAATTACTACTACAAATGTGGTTAGAAGTTATGAAATGTATGCACAAGAGTTTGGAGTATTTGAACTAGGAAGAAGAGAAATAGGATTTCTTGCAGCACTGTTATATTCTGTTACTAGAGAAACAAATCCGAAAAAGAGAATGGCTAAAGTACATTCTGTTATTATTGATTCATTAAAGTTGAGTGTAAAAGAGAGAAATAACATAATTCTAGTTCACAACGGAGTTAAAGAATTAGAGCAATTATCAAACAAAAAAGAATGGACGAGAGTGGAAGTAGGAAGGATAGTTGTTGCGTCGGCAGAGTGGTGGAAAGAAGCAATTTGTTTGTGTTGTGCAATCCATGCACCTTGTGATGGAGTATTAGTGAGTCCATGTGATAAAGGAGTTATGAACAAAGCTATGGTACAATGGTGTGGTTTATTACTCAACAGAATCGTTTTAGAGCAATTGGAAAATATTTGGCAGATGAAGCCACTAGTCAATGGTGAAGAGTGTAGCAAAATTTTACAAAAAAAAGGAGGTCCATGGTTGAAAGAGATCCTAAAAGATATGGTTGAACTTCAAATAGAAAACCCAATGATAACAAAGGATGAAGTCGTAGTTTTTGTGTTAAAATGGGGGGAAATGAAGAATAATTAGATAACACATTTTATTTTGTTAGTTGGATATGGGTATTAATAATAAATTAATTTAATGAAAAAGTCAAAGGTAAAATATGGTTCAAAGTATTTTCGATAATATTTAATATTATTTGAATTGAATTGTTACAAGAAACAACTTGTTTTTTGTATGTTCATTGAAAATATGAAAATAAAGTATTCATTTTGGTTTCAAGAGATTATTTCTTCCTCTCTTGAGTAATTAAAATTATTCTAATAAAAACATTTCGTAAAAAATCCTATAATAAATAACAATAAGGTAGAAAATTTAAATATATCCATTCTATTTACTTATAAAATAAAATCTAAATAAGAAAGTATGAGAAGAAAAATGATGTTCATTATTGTTTTCTAAGATAGTTGAGAGGGACAGTTCCTTGCTCTCCATTGGCATTGATAGCTTGTGCCCATCCGTCCTCATCAACTGAAATTACTTGTAAAATATCCCCCTCTCTGAAAGTTAAATCTCCTTCAGCAGTAGCGTCATAATCGTATTCAGCAATATAAGTTTCTCCTTGTTGTTGTCTTGGCTTAGGTGGTAAAGGTGGAACAGAAGAAACTTCTTCTTGTGGGGCTTCTTCATATTGTTGAGGTTCTTCTTGTACAGGCTCTTCTTGATACTGTTGCTCTGATTGTTGTTCTTCTTGATACTGTTGCTCTGATTGTTGTTCTTCTTGGTATTGTTCTTGTGGTTGTTCTTCTTGGTATTGTTCTTGTGGTTGTTCTTCTTGGTATTGTTGCTCTGGCTGTTGCTCTTCTTGATATTGTTCCTGTGGTTGTTGCTCTTCTTGACATTGTTCCTGTGGTTGTTCTTCTTGTACAGGCTCTGGGATGGTTTGTTGTGGAGGTCTATAAGTAGGTTTAGGAACAGTAGGTCTTTGATAAGTAGGTTGAGGAACTTCAGGTGCAGGGGCTACTTTAGGGGTCCATTTTTTACCAGTAGGTTGAACTTTAGGAACTTCTTCTTGATCTTTTTGAGCGTATTGTGTGAATTTACTAGTGAAAGCAGCAACATTACCTTTGACTTGTTGTTGGGCAACTGGTTTTTCAGATTCTTGTTGATGAGAAGCAACAAATTGTTGGTGTTTTTGTTCTTGTTCTTTCCAACGAGCTTTTTCTGCTTCATCTTTTTCTAATTGTTGTTGTTTGAAAGCATTAACCTTTTGTTCTTTAGCAGCATTCATTGCTGCATTACGAGCTTCAGCTGCTGCTGTTAATTTTTCTGATTCAATTCTTTTAGACTCAGCGTATTCTTTTTCTCTTAATTTTTGTTTAGCATTCATTTCATCATTATACTGTTGGTCTTTAGTTTTTTGTTGTTGCCAAAAGATATTTTTTTTAGCATTTAAGTCTTCCTTAGCTTCTCCTTGTTTACGAGCTCTAACAAATGAATTAGTAGATTTATTTAACTTATCGACGATAGTAGATTCATCTAAATCCTCTTCTTTTCTAGCTGAGATTGTGACAGAAATAGAGTGATTATTAGATTTCAAGAAATCTTCCCAGTCTCTTGAGTAATAAACAAATTTTGTTTTTAAATTATCAGGTGCTGCTTGTCCACACCAACAGACACATAAAAATTTCTTTGTTTGGTCCATTTCATATCTTAAATATCCAAATTGTACTTGTGCATTGTCCATTGTATAAACCATATCTCCAACTGTTGTTCCTGTGTCGTCTTCTACTAATTCACCATTCTTAAAATTAACATGATAAACTACCCATTCGATAGAACCACTATTTCTAATAGTGTCTAGTGTTTTAATTACTTCATTTGATCCAGTCCCAAGATGTAATGGAAGCATTCTGTTGACTTGTTCTTATTTCGAGTTCTTCTTTGTTTTTCTTCTAAAAATCTGAAAATATCTTCTATTTTAGTTCTTTTCATCTTTTGAAGTTCACCTCTTTTAAATTTTTTTCTTCATTTTTTTTTATTCAACCATTTTATAGTTCTTCTTTTCAATTTTATTAATTCTTCATTGAGATATTCATCAGTAATTCATCAGTATTGTTTTTATTATAATTTAAAAGAAGGGCTATAATAATACTTTAATACAGTTTATTGTTTTAATTTAAAAGATACGTTTTTAGTTCGACAAACCTATGACAATTAGATACACCATGTTTTATTTCAAAAAGTGAACAACTTATGTTATATAAAAAAACTTAACAAAAATGAAGAATAAAAACATGATTTTAAGTAATATTAGATATTAAAATTTTTATTTTATTTTAAGCTATTCCTTCAACAAATAAAAAAATGAAGTAGATGATTTGATATTTAATAAAAATTTAATAAAATAATAAAACGAATAGTAAAAATCAAAATTTTGCATCACTAATTTGAAATTTAAAGGATAAGAATAAAAAAAAAAGAAAATAAATTTATAAATAATGATATTTATTTGAGTTATAACAAAAAAAGAGGAATAAGTTAAAAAGATGATAAAAACAAATAATACAATATAGATTAAAAAAAGAAAAGAGAAAAATGAATTTTATAATAAATTGCATCATTCTTTCAATAGTTCTGTCATTAAAAAAGAAGAATAAACTGAGAAAGTCAATTAAGATGAATATTTTTACAAGTACAGTAAAATATTTAAATGAGTATTTGTATTGTTCAATTAATTTTGTTGGAGAGAGTCATGAAGTTTTAATACCATATAAACAAAGAAATAATTCATTACCAGGAGATGAAGTATCAGTTGCAATACAACCAATTAAATATTGGAAAATAGAAGGAGGTGATGAAGATAGTTTAGAAATAGAATATAGTCAATTATTTTTTAAAGAAAAGAAATATAATAATATGGTAGAATTAAATTATAATGAAATCAATAGTTTAAGTGAATTAATTGAGTTAATTTTAAATAGAAAAGAATATAATGGACATAAACTTCAACCAACATGTGAAGTAATATATATTGAAAGATATGAAAAATATAAAGATATTACAGGATATATTGAATATGGAGTATTTTGGCCAGATGATAATGGATTGTGTTCATTAAAATGTAATCAAGAAATTGAAGGGTGTCATGTTATTGGAGACATTGATAGAGAAGAAAATATATTTATTTTTAAAAGAATTATTAAAAGTGGTAATTGTTATGATTTTTCTGAAAAAATTCAATCACTAAAACAAAACAATTTTCAACAACTAATTTATTATGATGAAATAAAATTTCTCAAAGAGTTTTACAAAAATAAATCATTATTAAAGACACATACATGATATCATCATT
>NW_001855068.1:127620-141992 GCF_000209125.1 Entamoeba dispar SAW760
TCAGTTATGTTATCTTAAAAATAAAATAAAAATTAATAAATTTTCTTCAAATTATTTAAAAAAAAAAAAAATAAATAAAAAAAAAAATAAATAAATAAAAGATGCACTACCCGGGAATCGAACCCGGATCTCCACCTTGGGAGGGTGAAATTCTACCATTAGACCAGTAGTGCTTCTTAATATATTTCTTTTTATTTATTAATATTTCATTATATTAATATTTACATTAATAAAATATATAAAATCATTCATAAACACAAAATACTTACAATGTAATATGTTTGTCTTATTAGTAAAATCTTTTCATATGATAAACAATAACTGAAATAACATAATAAAATAATTAACCATTAAAATTTATTAATTTTTTTTATCCTTAATTCATCTTTCTTGGTTTTTCTATTTGAAATAAAAAGTAGATAAATAAGTATTAGTTTTATTTTATATAACTCTTTGTTTAGTAGTGAACAATTAAATCATTATGTTTTAATAATCTTTATTCATCTTTCTATTGTTATTTATTTTTTAATTTCTTGAGAAAGTGATTTTTTGTTTATTATTCTTTTTTTATTTCTTTTATTGTTTTTTTTTTCATCTTTTGTTTTCTTTTTCTTATTTATCTCTCATTTATTCATTTTTAATATTTCTTTCATCTTCTTTATTTTCTTATTTTTATTGTTTATATCTTTATCACTGTATTATTATATTTATTTCCATTTAACATCTTCATCAAATTGTTCATTTTTCATTATATACTCTTATATTCATTTCATTATCAAATATACTTTCAACATGATATCATCATTTTATAAACACATATCTTCTATTATAACAAACAACATTCCATCAACACAATAATAAACATTTTTAATCTTATAATAATGATTAATATAAATTCTAACTAATTTCAATTTCATAATCCGATGATAACTAATAACTTTGATTCATTTTAATTATTGTATGATATCTCTGAATTGCAATATTTGAGTCCCAATTATTTAACAACGAAAAGAAATGAAACAAGACAAAGTAATATTTTAATGATAGAGGAAAAAAAGGTTAATTAATACCCACGATTGGATTGTCTTCATATTGAGAAGTAATTACCTCAGCTTTTTCAAAAGTTCTACTTCTGTCATAAAGTCCCTTTCCAACGAACTCAAATAAGAGTGTTTTTCTTCTAAAATATTATCAGAGTTTCATGGGTAAAATGTTAGGTTTTTATTGAATGATAAAAAGATTAATGAAATAAAAATAATTTATTTTTTGTTTTTAGATGAATAAACAAATAAATGTTTGTGTTATTTCAATCAAAAATAATAAGAATGAGCAGAAATTAATTGTCATTGATTGATAAAGAGAATTGACAATAGAAGCAAAATATAAAAAATAAGAATAAGTTAATGATTAAATAATAATGAGTATAATGAAATTAAATAAGTATACTACAGTATAATAAAAATAAATATTTGATTTAACATTAACAGGTTTATTTCATTTATTAATTATTCAATAATCGTATGTGGTTATATTATACATATCCAATTCTTATTTTTATCATGAATTTCATATAAACTAATTATTAGTATTAGTTAGGATAAAATAAAGAAGGTAAAAGAGTAATTAATAAAAAAAATTGTATTTACTGAAAATAATTTATAACATAATAATACAAACAAGAAATGAAATAACTTTTGATAATTCAATATTTGTTCATTCAAAATATTAAAATTTTGTGAAAAAAAATATAATTTAATTTCTAAATCGAGTTTTAAATAAAGAGGAAAAATTGATGAAGTTAAAATTATTTTAAGTTCAAATTAAATAAAAGAAGAATGGAAAATACAATAAAAAATGATAAAGAAAGAATGAAATTATGGTATCACTCAGTAATGATAATATCAGTGTATTTTGGTGATATTAAAGAATTTATTAAAATAGAAATCTGAGTTAAAAGATTTCAAGGAAATATTGAACGATTTCATTTTAATCCAATTCCTTTAAATGAACATTCAAGAAAATTCTTTCCTAATACTGAAACATTTCATATTTATAATGAAAATGATAAAATATTTAATGATGGAAAGATATTTAAATATGTAATATGGTATACAATCGGTTATTCAAGATATTTACAAGAAAAAGAAGAATGAAATAATGAAAAATATAGAATTTACATATGCTAAGTATATCATTAGAAGATAAATCTCTTAGAAATAATTTTGTTTTATTGGTTTTTATGAACTAACATTAACTAATAATGAATTTATTTTTTTAAATGTAGTTATAAAAGAATGAGTTAGGACATAAGAGTATTAAGGAATATTTTATTAATACCATCAATAAAACTATAAAAAAATATAATTAATACGGAATTATATATAAAATAATAATAATAATAATAATAATAATAATAATAATAATAATAATAATAATAATAATAATAATAATATTATTATTATTATTATTATTATTATTATTATTATTATGAAAAATATATAAACTAATCTTATATTAACAAATAAATGTGAAAGATATTAACAATGTTATAATATTATAACCATATCAATGAAATAATAATAATAATCAGAGTCACTTTATTATTTATCATCATGATTATCAATACAATAATACAATTTTAAATGAAATAATTTATAACAAAAAAAAGAGTTTCAATACTATAAACATAAACAGATAATTTAAACAGAGTGTTTAATCATTACCACTATGAGAATAATCAAGATAAATAAAGATATAAAATTAGAATATTATGATGAAATAATATGATAATAAAAGTGAATATAAATTAAAATAATAAGAACATAGTGCATTATAAATCGAAAGAAAACAATGAAATAATGGAAATGAAGAAGATAAATAATAATGAAATATAGAAGAGATTTTATAAATCATGTGGTAAAAGAATTAATAAAAATGAATTTAATGAAATATATCAAATTATACAAAATAAGAATGACATACCTAAACTAATAAAAATTTTAAAGAATAAATATATTAAATATATTAAATTGAAATTAAATAATGTAAATAATCATTTAATAAAATACAATAAACATGAATGTTAAGAAATTATCATTTAAAACAATGAAGAGTATTAATATAAAAGAAATTAATATAATTATTAAAATTAATACAAGAAAATGATACATTTGTTTAAATAAACAAAACAATAATTACAAATTAAAATAATGTAATATTTTTAATTATAAAATAACACTAATCGAACATATATTATTAAAATTGTATTGTAAACAAGAAGGTGCAAATTGATAACCATGAATTGATAAATAAATATATATCAAGAATAACTAATATAAAATATAAAATAGATATAATAAAAAATGAAGAAACAGAAAATAAAATGAAACTCATCTTCAATAAAATCAAATAAGTAGAATTAAAAGAAGAATAGAAATAATGAAGTGTTTAAGGCATTGAAACAAGAAATATTAATAAAATTGAATAATCCATAAATATTATTATATTCATATAGAAGATTAATAAGAATAATAAATGAAATGATAAAAAGATAAATCTAATATCTAATCATAAAGTGTAAATTATAGAAATGGTTAAGATAAAATAATACAAAATTAATAAATAATAAAAGTAATATCAGTAATAATAACAATAAATAGAATAATTAATAAAGAAACAGTAAGAATAGTAAAAGAACATTGTATTAAAACATTATGAAATAATGATAAAATAGATTCAACAGATATAAACATGAAATACATAATGAAATAATGTGGATACCACTGAGATGAACATACTTTATAGAAGTACTTCATGAACAATACACTCAATAGAATAAATATAATGTCAATAAATAAATTGAAATAGAAAAATGAAAGATATTGAAATTTAATTTCGTAAGTATTTAAATGAATTTTGCATCACTAATTTGAAATTTAAAGGATAAGAATAAAAAAAAAAAGAAAATAAATTTATAAATAATGATATTTATTTGAGTTATAACAAAAAAAAAGAAGAATAAGTTAAAAAGATGAGAAAAACAAATAATACAATATAGATTAAAAAAAGAAAAGAGAAAAATGAATTTTATAATAAATTGCATCATTCTTTCAATAGTTCTGTCATTAAAAAAGAAGAATAAACTGAGAAATAGTCAATTAAGATGAATATTTTTACAAGTACAGTAAAATATTTAAATGAGTATTTGTATTGTTCAATTAATTTTGTTGGAGAGAGTCATGAAGTTTTAATACCATATAAACAAAGAAATAATTCATTACCAGGAGATGAAGTATCAGTTGCAATACAACCAATTAAATATTGGAAAATAGAAGGAGGTGATGAAGATAGTTTAGAAATAGAATATAGTCAATTATTTTTTAAAGAAAAGAAATATAATAATATGGTAGAATTAAATTATAATGAAATCAATAGTTTAAGTGAATTAATTGAGTTAATTTTAAATAGAAAAGAATATAATGGACATAAACTTCAACCAACATGTGAAGTAATATATATTGAAAGATATGAAAAATATAAAGATATTACAGGATATATTGAATATGGAGTATTTTGGCCAGATGATAATGGATTGTGTTCATTAAAATGTAATCAAGAAATTGAAGGGTGTCATGTTATTGGAGACATTGATAGAGAAGAAAATATATTTATTTTTAAAAGAATTATTAAAAGTGGTAATTGTTATGATTTTTCTGAAAAAATTCAATCACTAAAACAAAACAATTTTCAACAACTAATTTATTATGATGAAATAAAAATTTCTCAAAGAGTTTTACAAAAAATAAATCAATTAATTAAAGAACAACAATACAATGATTATTCATCATTAATGACAATTACTATTGATAGTACTAATACACAAATGTGGGATGATGCAATTCATATAGAAATGGTAGATAAAAATATTGTTAATTTAGGAATTCATTGTGCAAATTATATTATTGAAATGCAACCATCATCAAAAGAACTTAAACAAATTGAAAGAAAGTTATTTCAAAGAGAAAGACAAAAAATTGTATCAAAAACAAAAGTAAATAAATATGTTTTTGATACAAATAAAAATTGTAAAGCATTTTCTATTATTTTAAGATATAATTTAAATACACATGAAGTTGAAAGTATTTATGGTGGAACAACTTATATTACAATAAAAGCTCATTTTACTTTTGATTCATTTACTAAATCTATTATTTATAATACATTAATGGATGAAAGAATAAGTAACACAGTAAATCAAGACTATTTATTTTCAAATATGATTTATTTAAGTGATTTTGTTAAAAATAATTTTCATTATCATGAACATAAAGGAAATGGAATTGGAGAAACAATTATTAAACAATATGGTCGTTTTTTCTCAGAAAAAATAGGAGAATTATTACATGAAAAATATGGTAATTTAGCTATTGTTAAAAGAGATAAAAATGTTTTTATTGCATCATTTAGAAGTCCATTAAGAAAAGCAAAAGATGTTTTTGTTATTAGACAAATTTATTCTGCAATTTTAAACTTATCAAAAGAAGAAATGATATATTATGTATGTGGTGGTAATGAAAAGAAATTTAAAACAATATTTCAATTATGAATTTAATTTAATTTATTTATTTGAAAAAAAAAATTTATATTTTTTTTATTTTAATGATTTAAAATTGAATTAATTGTTTTTATTCTTCTAAAGCAACAACTGGATAACATGCAATAATATCTGTCATTTTTGGTATTTTTACTAATATTTGTCCTTTGTTGATTGGTGCTTTAATTGGTGATTGTTTATGAATAATTTCCATTACTTCAAATATTTTTGATCGTGGTACTGGTTTAGTTAATTTGACTGGTACTCTCATCAAATTTCCTCCTTCTACTGGAAGAGTTGTTGAAAATACTCTAAATGGTTCTATATGTTCTTGTCTTACATAAGCAGCTCCTCTTGGACATGAATTTCCTTTAATTGATGTAATTTCATTTGATTTAGCATCAATTTTAACTTCAATTGGACATCCTCTTGGACATACAATACAATTCATATGTTTTACTATTTCTCCTTCTTTTTGTTCTATAACTTCTTCATGTGGTTTAGGAATAACTGTAAGTATAACTTCTTGTCCAATTTGACAATCTTTAGGAATTACCCAAACATGTCCCATTTCTGCTGGAATAGCATGTTCAATTTCTTCTTCTCCAATAATAGTTTCTCCTACTTTTGCTATAACATGAGCACTTCCAAAGTCTTGTTTAAATCTAAATGATAATTTTTGTTTCTTATCACTAATAACAACTCTTTCTGGTACACAATAAAGAAGTTCTGGTGCTGGAATAACTTTAATTGATTCTTTTTCTCCTCCTACTGAAAGTGCTGCTGCTTCTCCTGCAATAGCTCCTTCATTTGATGCTTCATCTGCAAGATCATGTACATGTAATTGATTACCAGCTGCATAAATACCTTTCTCAACACATCTAAATCCATCTACAATTGGTCCTCTAGTTCTTGGATTTAATTGTACATTATGTCCAGCTTGTTGAGTTAAATCTGGTTGAGGAATAAGTCCAACAGATAACAAAAGACAATCACATTCAACTTCATATTCTGTTCCTGCAATTGGTGCAAGTGTTTTTGGATCACATTTTGTCACTGTTACTGAAGTAAGACGTGGATATCCATTAATTCTAGTAACAACTTCTGATAAATGAATTGGAATATTAAAGTCTTTACAACATTGTACTACATTTCTTTGTAATCCAGAAATTTTTGGAAGAATTTCATAAACTCCAAGTACTTTAGCTCCTTCAAGAGTCATTCTTCTTGCCATAATTAATCCAATATCTCCAGATCCTTGAATTATAACTTTCTTTCCTGGAAGAATTCCTTTATAATTAACTAATGCTTGTGCAAGTCCTGCTGTCATAACACCTGCACATCGAGTACCTGCTACTTTAATACCAAATCTTGATCGTTCACGACATCCAACTGTAAAAATACATTTCTTTGCATGAATTTCAACTGGTGATGTTCCATAAACAACTGCTTTGACAACATATTCTTCTCCTTTATTTTCAACATCTGTAACATATGTATTTACCATAAAAACTGCTCCTGCAGCTTTAGTTTCTTCACCAAGTCTATATGCATATTCTGGTCCTGATAATTCTTCTCCATATCTTCCAAGTCCAAACCCTGAATGAATACATTGTAATAAAACTCCTCCAACTCTATCCATACGTTCAATAACAGCAACTCTAAGGTCTTTCTTTGTATCAAGTGCTGCTTTAGCTGCTGCAAGTCCAGATGGTCCACCTCCTACAACTACAATATCAAATTCTTTTCGTTCAATAGTTTCATCATTACATGGTTTAGTAATATGTGGTTCTGGGATTGTTTCCCATGATGGATATTCTTCTTCTGTAAGTTTCTTTTCTTCTCCACCAGCAATATATGGTGCTATTTCTGATCCTGGATAATTCTTTGCAACAGCAGTCATTGGAATATTCAATCTTTTTGAAAGAATTTCCATAACTCTTGGAGTACAATATGATCCTTGACATCTTCCCATACCAGCTCTAGTTCTTAATTTAACTGCATCTACAGTTCTGGCTCCTTCATCAATTGCAGCATTAACATCTCCTTCTGTAACCTTTTCACAAACACAAACTATTTTAGAATATGCTGCATCTTTTTTAGCAGCTTCAGCTCTTTCAGAATCAGTCATATTTCTGAATTTCTTACTTAAAGGTACATATTTGAAATCATTTTTCTCTTCTAATACAATCTCTGGATGTGACTTTTTAACAGCTTCAACAAAAATGTTTTTAGTGTATTCAGCAATAGCTGGTGATGCAGTAAGTCCTGGTGATTGAATACCAACAACTTCAATGAAACATGGGAATTTCTCATTCTCTCTAATAACAAAATCATTATGTTCAACAATTGCAGGTCTTAATCCAGCAAATGCAGAAATGACATCTACACTATTAATTGTTGGAACAAGTAATTTTGCAAGATCAAATATCTTCTTTAACCCTTCACTAGTTGTAGTTTTATCAGTGTAAGATTCTTGATTGTCAGCAGTTGGTCCAACCATGATAGTACCATCAACTGTTGGAATAATAAGAGTACCTTTTGTTACTCCTGTTGGACATGGGAAAATAACATGTTTAACCATTCCTTGTAACTTTCTATCTAATAAATATTCTTCTCCTTTTCTTGCTGTAATATGGAAATCAGCTGGATATAACATTTCTGAGACTTGTGAAGCAAAAACACCAGCACAATTTAATAAAACTTTAGTAATGAATTTCTTTCCATTTTCACAAACAACTTCATACCCATTATCAATCTTCTTAATTCCATTAACACTAGTGGAAGTGTAAATATGAACACCATTAGCTTTAGCAGTAAGACAAGTTGCAATAGTAAATTCATAAGGATCAAGAACAGAAGTAGTTGGACAATAAATAGCTTTCTTAATGTTTTCACTCAAATTTGGTTCTTCTTTATGAATTCTTTCATAATCCCATAATTCAACTGGAACGTTTTTAGTTTTAGCAATTTCCATGTATTTATTTAAATTAGGTATTTCTTCATCAGTTTTAGCAACCATCAACTCCCCACAAGTAGTAAGACCAAAGTTAAGTTTTGGTTGGAGTTCATGGATAAGAGTGTTTCCTCTTACTACAAGTCTTCCTTTCAACGTTTCTAATGTAGTGTCAATACCACAATGAACAATACCAGAGTTAGCAGAAGTAGCTCCAGTAGAAACGTCTCTAGCCTTTTCTAACAAGGCAATCTTAAGATTCTTGTATTTAGACAATTCCATAGCACAACAAGCACCAGCACAACCAGCTCCAATAATGACAACATCATACGAAGACATGTTTAATTTTTTTAAATGAATATGTTTTTAATAAGTCCGAGTTTATATAATACAGGTCTCGTGGGTAGAAGATTCCACTGCTAAAATGAGAATTTCTTCTTGTGATTCTCTTTTCTTATATCTACTTTCTTCTGTTTCTCAATAATTTTCTATAAGATTTGTTTTAAAATTCTTTAACGTGGCACCAACTTTTGTAAAAGCGAAAATTAAGAAAAATAACAATTATTCTATTCAATTCTATTCTTCTTTTGGAGAGTAAAAAATCAAAGTAACTTTCTGGAAGTTTTCAAAAAGTTGAAGTTAATAGTAAAAATACTGTATTTTATATTGAATTATTAGAAATGATACATTGAATTTCAACTGAAATTCGATGATTCTCTATTTTTTTAAATAAGTTAGAAAAACAAAATAATACTTAAAAATAATAATAGTTCACAATAAAAATTGTTATTTATTTTCAAAGAAAAAAGAATTAAAGAAAGATACAATTCATTTGTTGAGTAAATAAAATTCTGTATCATTTTCTTCTTAATAGATTTAAATTATAATAGAAAATGATAGGATAGTTTTAGTAATTAATGTTTTTTTATATTATACTTAATGATATTCAATAATTATGAAATATTAGTTACAATTTATTCTTATTCATATTTCATTGTTTTAAAACGCATTATTACTTATATGGAATCATCTAAACACAGATTGAATCAATACCCATTCTAATTGGTATAATTTATAATTATAAATTATCAGAGTTAAGATATGTTAAGTTTGATTATGGCTGAAAATATTAATATAACTTTGATTGTTTATTTTGAAGTATCTTTCGTTTTATCATAACAACTGTTAAATACTAAGAATTCAAATTAAAGTTTATGAATTTGAAATGCATTCTTGAGATACTTGAATTGATGAGTGTTTGATGATTTTATTCATTTTTAATAATCATATGTTTCTTTTTCATACCTTTATAATAGTATAAATAAGTATTGTATCTAAAAAACATTACAAATACAATTTAAACTTTTAAAGTCTTTTAAATGTTCATTATTCTTTCATTGTTGTGAAATAGAATAAAAAGATTTAGAATGTTGTTAATGAAGTTATGTATTTAAAACAATAATAAAATTGGTAAATAATCATTCAAGAAATAAAATAATACTCTACACTCTTTGTATGTCTTCTCTCATATTTACTTTTAATATTTAATTCATAATTACCATATCAATACTAAAAAAGAAAGATTAAAAAAACCATAATCAAATAATTGAGATGATAATGATTTCAAAACTCAGAATTTACTAATAGAAATAACCAACTCAATATGAATAAATAAATAACTTAACATTTAATATAAACATAGTATACTTCTCTATTATACATTACTTGTTTATGAAATAATTATAAAATTGTAAATTGATAGACATATTTATTAACACTTTATGATATGAAATTGTCCTAAAAGAGTATTGTTGATAAAAAGAATGTCATTAAAAACAAATGAAAAGGAGATAATTTCAAAAGTGATATTAAAGAATGAATAGTTTCTAACCTAAATTATTGTTTGATGTATTCAATGATATTTCAATGATAATTTATTGAAATTGATAAATACTTAATGAAAGAATCAAATGTACAATTACCAATAAACACAGAAAAGAATAAATAAAATGAAAGAGAATAAATTTTAAAGGAAGAATAAAAGAAAAAAGATAAATAAATAAAAAAATAAAAAAATAAATTCAAATTCAAATTCAAGTATTTTTAAAAAAAAGAGAAAGATAAAAATAATAGAATTAATTGTAAATTAAATTTAATTACTAAGAAGAGATTTCTTTTCTAAATCATCATCATCATCAGAACTTTCAGATGATGAAGTCACAATATCTTTCTTATCACAAAATCCACAACAAAGGATTTTTGTAAGGAATGATGGTTTATTTTTAAATTTCTTTGGTTTAGATGTAGGTACAGGAATAAAGAAAGAAATTTGACCAATGATTAAAGTTATAAAAGAAAGAAGAAGAGATAATAACCAAGCTTGCCATGAAAGTCCATATTGACCTTGTAAAGGAATAAAAGGAATACCATCAAATAAAATACCAAGGAATTGAACAATAATAAATTGAACAATAATAGTAATAGCAATAATTGATAAGAAAATAAAGTTTGTAAAGAGATTAGAAAAGACATTATGTTCACCATTTACTTTTCTTGAATTAAATTCATTAAAGACTTGACAAAAAACAAAAATATTAAATATTAAAGTTTGAAGTTTAATAGTATCATTTTTAACATCATTAATACTCTTAAAACCAATATTATCACCAACACAATATTTACTAAAATCTTCACCACCAGAATGACCAACAATTTTAACAAAACCACAAGGCGAATTAAGGAATGGAATATATTTTCCAACAAAAACAATTGATAACATAATAATTAATTGATAAATAGTTTGAATAATAATATTTCTTATCATAATATTTGAAATAAGTGAATTAAATCTACCAAATGGTTTTCTATTTAATAATGAATCTGTTGGTTTTTCTGTTCCAAGTGCTAAAGCTGCCATAGTATCCATAATTAAATTAACCCATAACATTTGAAGTGCATTTAATGGTGATTCACCAATAAATATAGAACCAATAACACAAAGTGAAAGTGCTGAAATATTAACAGTTAATTGGAATTGAAGGAATTTTCTAATATTATCATAAACACATCTTCCCCATTTTATTGAATTAACAATTGATTGAAAATTATCATCTAAAATAACAATATCTGATGCTTGTTTAGCTACATCAGTTCCTCTAATTCCCATAGCAAGTCCTACATCTGCTGCTTTAAGTGCTGGTACATCATTTGTTCCATCTCCTGTAACTGCAACAACTTCTCCTTGATTAATAAGTAATTTAACAAGTCTTTCTTTATCTTGTGGTGAACATCTTGCAATAACTCTAAGATTTTCTAATTTTTCAATAATTTCTGAATCTGTTAATTCTGCAAATTTAGGTCCTTCTATTGCAATATCATTTTCTCTTGAAATAATATTACACTGTTGTGCAATTGATCTTGCTGTTGCTATATTATCTCCTGTTACCATTCTAACAATAATTCCTGCTCTTTGACATATAGTAACAGCTCTTGGAACTTCTCTTCTTACTGGATCTTCAATTCCAAATAAACTTAATAAAATAGATCCTTCTTCATTAGCACTTTCATATTTTTCTTCTAAATTATTAGGATTAGCTGGTGCCATGTCTTTATATGATAATGATAATGTTCTATATCCTTTAGATGCCCATTTTATTTGACATTCTTCAAGTTCTTGTCTAATTTCTTCTGTTAATTCTTTAATTTCTCCTTTTTCATTCATATAATATTTACATTTTTCTAAAATCATTTCTGGTGCTCCTTTTGTAAACATTCTAATAGTATTTGGTTTGTCTATCCAAACAAGTGTATTCATTCTCTTTTTAGTACTTGAAAATCCAAACATTTGATAAATATTATTTTCATTTCTTTTTCTAATTTCTAAATAATCAACTCCTCTTTCTTTTATATACATTAATAATGCTCCTTCTGTTTTATTTCCAATAACATTAATTTCTCCTTTTTCTTCAATTAATGATGTAGATGGTGAACTATTAATTGAAATATTCATATTAATTATTTCTTCATATTCTTTAGTAATTTCAATTCTTTGATCTCTTGTTTCCATTTTAATTCCTCCAAACCATCCATTTACAACTGTCATTCTATTTTCTGTTAATGTACCTGTTTTATCTGAACAAATATTAGTACAATTTGACATTGTTTCACATGCTTTTAAATGTCTTACTAAATTATTATCTTTAAACATTTGTTTCATTGAATATGCTAATGAAATAGTAACTGCAAGTGGAAGTCCTTCTGGAACTGCAACAACAATAATAGTAATTCCAATAATAAAATAATCAATAATTCCTGTTAATGAACTCCAATCAAATGAATATTTTTCACAATATTCTTCCCATTTTGGATTTTCTCTAGTAACATTACATTCAAGACATCCCTCAATAATTCCATTCTTTTCATCTGCTTTTAATACATCTTTATGTGTAATTTGTGATATTATATAATAAATACTTAAAATAATAAATACTATTATTCCACATCCTATTCCTAAATATCCTATTTTAATTGCAAGTTCATCTAAATTTTCTTGTAATGGTGTTGGTGTATTTTTATTTTGATTAATTGATTCCATTGTTTTTCCCCATAATGAATTTGGTCCTACTGCAACAACAAGCATTTTTCCATTTCCATCTGTAACTTTTGTTCCTGACATCATAATAAAATTTTCTTCTGTTTTTTTAATTGCAATTGATTCTCCTGTCATATTAGCTTGATCAATTCTAAAGATCATTCCCATGAATATAAATTCCATCAGCTGGAATAATATCTCCAACATCTAAATTAACTATATCTCCAACAGTTAAATTAAATATTGATATTTTTTGATTTTTTCCATTTCTAATAACTTTAATTCCAACATCTTTTTCTTCTTTTGAAAGAGCTAAAAATTTTTTTTGTTTAGAATAATCTGATACTGATCCTCCAAGTGAAACTCCAAGAACTGCAAGTAAAATAGCTATTCCTTCTATCCAATCTGTATTAATTTCTTTATTTTCTTCTTTTTCTTTATTTAAACATTTATTAACTGAATTAGGTACAACAAATGCTAATATTAATGATATAATTGCTGCAATAATAAGAATAATAAGTGTTTTGTCTTGAAGTGCTTCAAACCAAATTTTCTAAAATGGAATAATAATAGGATCTGGTGTTCTATTTTTTCCAAATTGTTCTTGTCTTTTATTGTATGATTCATCACAAATTCCTTTATCTAATTCAACTTTAAGAATTTTACTAATTCCAATAATTCCTCCATATTTATCATAAATTTCTTTATTATTAGTACTAATCATTTTAGCTAATTCACATCCTTGAATTTCATAATAAGGTGTTCCTTCTGGTTGTCCTGTATATTCTTTCTTTTGTTCTTCTTGTTTTGATATTTTTCCTCCCATTTATTATTTACAATTATTATTATTATTTTTTTTTTTAAAAAAACTTCTTATATTTATATCTCTTTTTTTTTTCTTGTTTTCTTTAAAATATTCTTTCTTAAAACTTAATAAATTTAAAAATCATTCATTTTTTAGAGAGACAAATCATCATTTTCAATTTCTTCTTCACTCATTTCATTTCCATCTTCATTAGTTGATGATGGATTATATAAATTATCATCCATATCAATTGAATTATCAAAATCTTCAAGATTTTCTTTTTTTTCTTCTTGTTCTTCATCAGAAGATTCATTATAAGTACCACCTCTTTGATCTTGTTTTAATTGTTGTTTTTTATCAATTTGAGATAAAAGTAAATTCATTCTTCCATATAATCTTAATAAATGTTTATATGAAAGTGTTCTAC
>NW_001855067.1:0-1022 GCF_000209125.1 Entamoeba dispar SAW760
TGATATTGAACACACTCATAATAACATAATAACATAATAACATAAGAACATAAGAACATAATAAAATAAGAACATAATAACATAATAACATAATAGGATAATAAAATAAGAACATAATAGCATGGATAATAAAATAAGAACATAATAACATAATAAAATAATAACATAATAAAATAATAACATAATAAAATAATAAAATAATAAAATAAGAACATAAATAATAGAAGTTATACACATAGGAACACTAAGAGATTTATATAACATAAATAATAAGCATACATACATACTCTACAAACACATATAGTCATATAGTCAAATAGTAATATAGTCAAATAGTAATATAGGAATATAGTAATATAGTCAAATAGGAATATAGTCATATAGTCAAATAGTAATATAGTAATATAGTGAAATAGGAATATAAACATATAAGATAATAAGGATATAGTATAGGATAGGTGTATAGTTGATAATAAGTAGTAGAAATAAGTAATATACATATAAGAAACATAGAGAGTATAAAGTTGGATAGGTATAGTTATAGGTATAGTTATAGTTATAGATATGGATGATAAAAAGGCGCCTCATGCAGGGCTCGAACCTGCGACCCTCAGCTTAGAAGGCTGATGCTCTTCCGACTGAGCTAACAAGGCCAATCGGTTATAGTAGAAATAGGTAAGGGATGATGATATTGAACACACTCATAATAACATAATAACATAATAACATAAGAACATAAGAACATAATAAAATAAGAACATAATAACATAATAACATAATAGGATAATAAAATAAGAACATAATAGCATGGATAATAAAATAAGAACATAATAACATAATAAAATAATAACATAATAAAATAATAACATAATAAAATAATAAAATAATAAAATAAGAACATAAATAATAGAAGTTATACACATAGGAACACTAAGAGATTTATATAACATAAATAATAAGCATACATACATACTCTACAAACACATATAGTCATATAGTCAAATAGTATATAGTCAAATAGT
>NW_001855066.1:0-1351 GCF_000209125.1 Entamoeba dispar SAW760
TTGCAGAATGTGGGTGTTGTGTATTAAGGAGAGATCATCATTGTCCATGGATTGGGCAGTGTGTAGGTCAAAACAATCATCGGTATTTTATTCAATTTCTTTACTATCTCCCTATTAATGGACTTACTGGAATGGTTATTCAAATATGGTATCTTGTCAAACAAATGCAAACTGGACTCAGTGAACCATCACCAGGAAATGTATTTATTATTATTTTTTCATTAATAAGTGCAATGATTATGTTCTCAATGAGTTGTGCTGTTGCATCTCTGGCATACCATTATTCATACTTACTCTCGAAAAATATGTCATCAATGGAAGACATTGAACTTGTCCGGTATGAATGTCTTTCCCACCATAAAGCACCTCATTTTCCAAATTATGACAATGGAACATTAAAAAATTGGCAATCAATCATGGGAGTATCATTTCTTAGTTGGATTTGTCCATGGTATAATGAAAATAAAGAACAAAATCAAAACTCATTTAATGAAACATACTTATCATCAGTTCACATTGATTAATCATGTTGTAATAAAAGGATAAAATTAATTTAAGAGGTTTTATTTCTAATAGTTTTTAAAACTTTTCCAATTTAACTAGTTCAACAGAATAAGAATAGAATCATTTAACTTTTATTTACAACAAAATTAAATAAACTCATTGTTGTGGAATAGTTCCTAATTTATTTGAATAACACCAAGTTATCAGTCAAAGAAATAGTTTTTATTGGTATTATTACCATGTTATAATTTATATATACTTCAATAATACAGTACATAATTTAACTATCCTCTAAAATAGGATTTGATAAGTTTGTGTTTATTTCATCTTTCAAAAGAATAAATGATGGAGTAGCTGGATTAATGTTTAGTTAATATGTAGGCACTGGACCAAGGCTCTTGTGATATAATGAAAACAAACTAATAACCATTCCACTTACCTCAAATGAAGGAAGGGGACTTATTTCTTCTAACAAAGACATGTCAGTTCATTGAATTATTTCTGATTCTCATTAAAACAACTAATAAAATAAGTTTTAAAGAATAAACTCCATTTGTATTTTTAATAAATAAAAAAGTTATTGAAAAAGAAAGGGAAAAATTACATTAATACAATGAAATTTGATAAATAAGTAGTAAGTTGTGAATAAAATCAAAGACTTTTAAAGTAAAAGATGATAATGATTGAATTAAATGTATTTAAAACAAAAAGAAATAAAGAATAAAATAAATAAGTAAATAAAATAAAGATAATAAAAGAAAAAACAATTTAAAATGATTGAAAAAATGAATCAAGTTAAGAAAAAAAATAAATCAAAACTCTTTAGTTTCATTTGGTTATAAGAGAA
>NW_001855065.1:0-1722 GCF_000209125.1 Entamoeba dispar SAW760
TCTTTACTTCCGTGTTCGGATGGGAACGGGTGTATCCTACTTGATATGAACCTACCGATGAAAGAATAAGAAATAGACTAAAGAGGTATAATTATAAAAAGGTATAATTATAAAGAGGTATAATTATAAAAAGGTATAATTATAAAAAAAAGGTAAATAAGGGATATATAATAATAAAGTATAAAGTATAAAGTATAAAGTATAAGTAATATACATACATAGATACATAGATACATAGAAAGGTTTAGATAGATAGATATATAGTCGTAGAAGTAGAAGTAGAAGTATATATAATAATATAGATACATATATATATATATATATAAGATGATATGAATAAATAAAGATAAACAGTTAAACAGTTAAACAGTTAAAGAAATAAACATATACATATACATATAAAGTTGTGTACTAATATAAAATGGTTCCACCCGGGTTTGAACCGGGGACCCTCACTACGTAAAAGTGATGTGATAACCAACTACACCATGAAACCAACGAACATAATAGTCAGAAAGACTGAAAAGGGTCATATAGGATATATAATAAATATAATAAATATAATATATATAATATATATAATATATATAATAAATATGATAAATATGTTATAAGTATAGTGTATATATATAAAATAATAAGAATAAAGTAAAAATATATAGAATAGATAATATATAATATATAATAAGTTTAAATAGATAATATAAAAAACAAAAAGGTAGATTACCTGACGTTCCCATCTGTGTGAACATAATGGTACTGATCAGGCTCTAAGCATCTTTACTTCCGTGTTCGGATGGGAACGGGTGTATCCTACTTGATATGAACCTACCGATGAAAGAATAAGAAATAGACTAAAGAGGTATAATTATAAAAAAGGTATAATTATAAAGAGGTATAATTATAAAAAGGTATAATTATAAAAAAAAGGTAAATAAGGGATATATAATAATAAAGTATAAAGTATAAAGTATAAAGTATAAGTAATATACATACATAGATACATAGATACATAGAAAGGTTTAGATAGATAGATATATAGTCGTAGAAGTAGAAGTAGAAGTATATATAATAATATAGATACATATATATATATATATATAAGATGATATGAATAAATAAAGATAAACAGTTAAACAGTTAAACAGTTAAAGAAATAAACATATACATATACATATAAAGTTGTGTACTAATATAAAATGGTTCCACCCGGGTTTGAACCGGGGACCCTCACTACGTAAAAGTGATGTGATAACCAACTACACCATGAAACCAACGAACATAATAGTCAGAAAGACTGAAAAGGGTCATATAGGATATATAATAAATATAATAAATATAATATATATAATATATATAATATATATAATAAATATGATAAATATGTTATAAGTATAGTGTATATATATAAAATAATAAGAATAAAGTAAAAATATATAGAATAGATAATATATAATATATAATAAGTTTAAATAGATAATATAAAAAACAAAAAGGTAGATTACCTGACGTTCCCATCTGTGTGAACATAATGGTACTGATCAGGCTCTAAGCATCTTTACTTCCGTGTTCGGATGGGAACGGGTGTATCCTACTTGATATGAACCTACCGATGAAAGAATAAGAAATAGACTAAAGAGGTATAATTATAAAAAGGTATAATTATAAAGAGGTATAATTATAAAAAGGTATAATTATAAAAAAAAGGTAAATAAGGGATAT
>NW_001855064.1:0-1149 GCF_000209125.1 Entamoeba dispar SAW760
TATATTCGTTATGAGAAAAATCAAATGAATATTCTTTGCGTATTTCTTCCAATATCCTTTTTCTTTTCTGACATAAAAATAACAAAATATTAATTTTAAAATTTTTAGAAATTAAAAACAAATGTTTCAAATCCTCTATATCATTTTTCGAGAACCAAAATAAGTAATGGAATTATGCATCTAAATAAAATGCTAAAAAGACAAGGTGTAAAATATTTTGCACAATAGAATATTCCTATTTATTTTCCGCTAATAAACTAGATGCTTTTTTTATTGCCCCTTTTTATTTTCCCCTTTAAAAATTTGTGTTTATTTCTTCCTTTATTCTCTCTTTTTAACTTCTTTCTTTTTTATTCTTTTATTTCCTTTTATCTCTTTTTTATTTGTTTTTTTCATTTCAGTGGCAAATTATTTTCCATTTTGAATAATTGCCACAAATGTTTTTGATTATTTTTGTCCAAATTTTTATCAATCTTTTCAATAGTTCTTCATATCTCAATAATTATTGAAAATTAAAGAACTTCAACTTAGTCATTTGAAGATGAAACAATTTGAAAACAAAATACTTGATGCGTTTTTTATGGGTGCAAAATATTTTGCTTCTATAACATATTGCACTTCTATTTACTCAACTATTCCTTTAAAAAGATAATTTTGTTAATGAAAATTAATTAGAGTTAATTTCTTTATAATTTTTGAATGACTCTATCATTTTTTCTATTGAAATATATTCTCTTAGTTTTTTTGGTTTTCCTGTTATTTCATCGTCCTTTCTTTTCTTTATGAAACTTTCCATTAAGAAAAGGGTTATATAACCATTCTGCTTCAATTGTTCAATACATTCATCAATTTTTATTGAATAAATTATTGGTTCATTTGTTAATTCTAATACTTTCATTATTTGTCTATTCATTCCTCTCATAAACCCCGGATATTTAACATTTCCATATCTAATATGTACTATACATTCTTCCCTTTCCTTCCCTGCTATGTTAATTCTCTTAACATATGCTATTATTCCATATCTGTTTTTTGATAAAAATGGGAATATAATTGTTTCCTTTTCTTTAATATTATGTGGTAACTCATATATATTATTGTTCTTGGACATTCCACATACCATACACTTCGGTGGAACTTTAAATGTTT
>NW_001855063.1:0-13586 GCF_000209125.1 Entamoeba dispar SAW760
TAAATAAAAAATAATAAAACAAAAAATCAAAGAAATAGAAATAAAATAAATAATAAAAGAAATGAATGAAAATAAAAATCAATAATAGTAAAAATAAATAAAATAATGACAAACAAATACATTAATAAATTGAAATTAAATAAATTGATATTTTAGAATATTGATTGAATCAAAATTTATAGATAAAACTACTACAATCAATTTATTGAAGTCAATCAATATTAAAAAGAATGGATTTCTCCATTTAAATAAAATATATGATAGAATAATGTTCAATCTATATAGAAAAGATAAAATATTAAAAATGATTAAAATACTATCCACTTTGTAAATATAATATATCAACAATAGAACACATTCTATTATCTTGTATTTGTCATAAGAAATCACAAAATGAGAAACATAACAATATTAATATTATCATATTAAATAATAAGAAAATATAAATGAAATAATCAATATAAAAAAATCAACATATGAAACAATGTTCTAATATAATGACATTATTATGATATTGAACAAACAAATAATATCAAAAAGTGAATGATAATATCATAAAATACTAGAATATATATGTATTAGATAAAAAGAATAAAACTAATCTATTATTTGATATGAATATTGTTGTATATCATAATATTAATAGAGTATATTTGAATAAAAGAAATAAGTATAAAGAAATGAAGAATATGCTAATTAAAATAGAGAAAATAAAAGATATCAAAATAATTTCAGTAGTAATTTCAATAACTTAATTAATAAATTTTGAAAGTATTAAATTAATTAAATAATTAAAAATCGAAATTAACATCATAAAAGAAATTAAAAATCATATAATTAAAAATATGGTTGATGTTATGAAACATTGCATCTACCACAACTAAACATATGATGTTGAATTACATGAAGAAGATTCATTGATAAGATTAATCTCCATTGATCCAGTAATAAAAGACACAAATTCTATTAATACTTAATTAATTACTTTTTTATTTTATTGTCGTAATTTTATTAAAACGGTATTAAAATATTTATGAGAGTTAAATTGAATAAAGTAATTAATAAAATTATTGTTATAATTATGATAATTATTGTAAACTCATTGTGTGGTATTTTTATGATAATAAGGATTATATTTCTATCAGAAAATACAAACAGCACAAGTCCTTATATATTCTTTTATAATCTATATTTCTTGAGTGATAATAAATTTTTTCTTTTAATATAATTCTTTATATTCATCTTACTATTTAGTTTATAGAAGCAATTTCAAAGCAAGCAAAAAAAAATAAATTGAAAAATATATAACCAAAATTACTAACAACAGGTCAGACGTTAATTATTGTAAGAATTTGAATGGTCTTTCCTTTTGGGCAGCAACTTTTGGAGCAGTGACTACATCAGCTGGAACTTCTACTTTAACAGCTTCAGTAGATGGTTTAACGGCTTGTTGTTTGTTAGTTTTCTTAACAACTCTCTTTGGTGGAAGTCTATTTCTTCTATCAGTTCTAGATCTGACTCTAACAACTCTTCCATGAATACCACATGAAACACAATATTCTAATTTCATATATGTTTTTGGTAACTTATATTTATTAAGAGCAGAATTATCAGAAATATCACGGACGGCAGCAGCTTCAACGATATTTTTAATTTGATATCTTTTAATAGCCTTATCTTTTGGTACACATCTTCCGCAATGACTACATCTAACATTTTGAGTGTGTCCTCTTCCCTTCTTAGATCTTCCGTTGTTTCTTCTCTTAGAAGTCATGCCTGTACAAATATTAGATGATTTTTTTTTTAAACCCTTGATATAATTTCTTTTAGTTTTAATTATAATTTCTATTAGTTTAAGTTATATATTTAATACTTTTAGTTTATTTATTTATTTTAAAACTATTGTTTTCATAAATTTGTTTTAGTTCTTTATTATTCAAAGTAAAATTTTATTTGATGACTGAACGAAATAAACTTTCGATAGGAGTTGATTTATCTCCTCAAGACTTTGACCTTGTAAATGTCTCAAAGAAAAGTGATAAGATTCTTCAATCTTTTTCATTTATTTCTGTTCCTTTATCTTATGAATTTGATATAAACAACCAAGAAGAACAATTTCAACCAACATTTTCTGATAGTTATTTAGATAGTTCTGTAATTTCTACAAGATGGTTTGGTAAATTATCATTATTTGATTGTTCACGTTCATTAGAATATTTGTATGATGAATTACAATGGGTAAATCATATTAGATTACCATGTATTATTATTCCTGAAGATAAATCATATTCAATAGAATATATTAAATGTATTAATACTATATGTTCATTTACACAAAGTACTATTTGGATATCATTATTATTAGATGAGAATACATGGGAACGATGGAACACACTTAGAAAAACCTTAGGATATAATTTAAATATCCGACCACTTCTTATTCTTCAAAATAAAGAAATAGAATTTAATTTATTAAGTATATGGAGGGCAGAGAATGTAAGTGGAGTAATAATAAACAAATCATTAATAAATGAATATGGAAAAATACCAAGAGATTTAGAAATATTTATTCAAAGTTTAATGGATTTTGATATAAGTATTATTTTAAAAGGATATTGTTGTCATATAAAAGAAATTCAAAGAGATGCAAAATATTTTGAATGGTTAAAAGAGTCAAGAATGAAAACGTCTAGATATGAAGAAATAACAATACCATATAGAGATCAAATAGAAATTCCAATTCAACCATTATCAGAAAATTTAGAATCAATTGTTTATGAGTGTTTTGAAAAAGAACCATTTAAATACGAAAAATATAAAGAAGCAATTATTATGGCAATTCAAGATAAATCAGATGTTTTTAGTAAATCAACACCATTAAATCCTTTTAAAATTGTTATTGCAGGAGCAGGAAGAGGACCATTAGTTGAAATAACATTTAAAATTTGTAAAAATTTTAGAATTGAACATAAAACAATAATTTATGCAATTGAAAAGAATCCAAATGCAATTACAACATTAAAATTTAGAAAGAATAAAGAACAATGGAACAATGTTAAAATTATTTTTGATGATATGAGAAATGTTCATATGGAAAAACAAATTGATATTGTTATAAGTGAATTATTAGGTAGTTTTGGTGATAATGAATTATCTCCTGAATGTCTTGATTGTTTACTTCCTCAAATATTAAAAGATGATGGAATATCTATTCCTTATAGATATACTAATTATATTCAACCAATATCTTCTGCATTATTATTTACTAAAATGATTGTTGAACAACATTCTTTTGAATTACCTTGTATTTGTAATCATTATAATTATCATCCTTTATCTTCTCCTCAACAATGTTTTAGATTTGAACATCCAACAACTCAAATAAATCATTCTCGTTATACAACATTATCTTTTCCAATGAATTATGATGCTGTTGTTCATGGGTTTTCAGGTACTTTTAATGTAGATCTTTATAAAACAGTTAAATTAAGTATTGTTCCAAATGAACATTCACCTGAAATGTATTCATGGTTTCCTTTATTCTTTCCTTTAATTTCTCCTATTGAAGTAAAAAGAGGAGATGTTTTAGAACTAAAATTATGGAGATGTGAAACTAAATTCAATGTATGGTATGAGTGGTTAGTTACATCACCTGTACTTTCTCGTCTTCATAATGCAGGTGGTAAGTATTCAATGAGTCTTCAATGTTCTCATTAATTTAATATTTTTATATTTTTATTTATGTTTTATATATCAAAATGATAGTAAAAACTGAACTCTTAAATTGAAATAAAAAAACGTCAATCTAAAAAAGAGCTAAAATTAAAAAAGACAGTTCTGACGTCACATCTCATAAAAGAATTTAGAGGCGATTAAAATGGATAATGAAATAATTTGGTAGTGAAAAAGAGGATTAGAAGCTTCTCTTTATTATTTAAAGAAAGAGTCAAAACTAAAAAACATCAAAGTAAAACAAATGGACGCTAAAGCTCTTGCAGGTATTGCTGATGCTAAACTTAGACATGCTGAAACAGTTGATAAGAGTGCACCAGTTATTGAAAACGTTGAAATTAAGAAAGGTGATAGAAATGAACTTCTTAGTGGAATTAAAGAAGGAAAAGAATTAAAGAAAGCTGAAACTAATGATAGATCAGCACCAGTTATTCCAGCTGATGCTAAAGTTCAAGAAAACAATAGAGGAGCTCTTCTTGCTGATATTCAAGCCAAAGCCAAATAAAAGGTTTTAAATCAATTCAATCGTTTTCTACTAATTAAAGAAACTTTCATTATTTTATTTTAGAGAATTTAATTAAAATTTATAATCAAAAATTTATTTCATTCTTTTGTTTCTTTCATTTTATTTTTTGTTTTTTTTTTTTAAGAACACTAAATTAATTAAGACAAATTCATTTATTAATGTTTTGCACATTCATCATAAACATCAGAATATCCAAGTTCATACATTTTTAATTTAGAACCTTCAAAAGTATCTAACGAACTGTCTAATGAATGAGCGTATTTTCTAATAGTAGTTTTAAATAAATCATAACTACCATACATTTTATCTAAACATTCTGTTATTAATGGATTTTTAATAGAAAGGATTAATTGAATAATATTCATTCCATGTCTAGTAGGTTCAATTAAAGTTAATAAACCATAACAATAAGCTTCAGGCAAAGGTTTATTAATTGAAGACCTATTAAATTCTGAATAAATTGAAAGTAAAGAAAAGATAGCTTTTTTATCATCAGAAGTTAAAATCATTTTAAAGAGATCAGAATACATTTCTTCTTCATCACAAGCAAAACATTTTTTAATAATAAAAACGAGTTTTAAAAACATTCCATTATATAATTCTTTAATAATTTTTGAACCACCATCAGTAGTTAAAACCCATCTCATAATTTGGTTGTCTTGATCAATGTCTTGAATGGTTGGATGAGAAATACTTATTAAATGATAAAACAATTTTTCTAATCCTTCTTCAATTGTTGAACGTGACATTAAATTAAGTAATGATAATGACTTGGTTGCATAAATAATAATAATTCTTCTAAATGAATTAATTTCAACATCATCTCCTTCACAAAAAACATTTAAATAAGTAATAAATTCTTTTAAATGAATTGAAGGAGACGGATAAAACATAGAATAAAAAGAAGATACATAATGAACAATAACATCAATAAATCTAAAATCAATATGTTTAACAGATTTATGATAATTTAAAAACATTTGAAGAATAACTTTTCTAACAATATCAGATTCTGAAGTTAATAATTTAATCATTTTAGTAACAATTTGATAATTAGTGGTATCAAACATATAATTTTTAAGATAGTGTAATATTCTAATATCTTGTAACTTTAAATTACTTTGTAATGAAAATGAAAAAAATTTATCTACCATTAAATTTGGAAGAGGAATATCAAATGGATGAGTTTCTTCAACAAAATGAAAGATTTGATTAACATTTTTATTAAGTTTTGATTGTTTTTGATAAATAAGAATATAAGCAGTACTAATATATTCTTTTTTGTCTTTTTTACCAAAACATTTTTGTTGAATATTGAAATTATACCAT
This sequence comes from Entamoeba dispar SAW760, assembly GCF_000209125.1. Taxonomy (NCBI): domain Eukaryota; phylum Evosea; order Mastigamoebida; family Endamoebidae; genus Entamoeba; species Entamoeba dispar. The sequence continues at coordinate 5,588 of NW_001855063.1, forward strand.
GAAATTTTTTCTACTTTATCGTCATTAAAATAAATCCAATCAATATTATTTTCTGGATTTAAAATATAACTAATATAATGTCCTATATTTACAGTTCCAAAATGAACTATAATTCCTTTTAATATATATTTTTCTTTTTCACCATTGTTTAATGGTAATTCAATTGAATATCCAAAACTTATTTCATCATTATTTTTCCATTGAGTTTTATTATTGTTATATAACGACCTTTGAAATTGAATTTGAAGATAGTCTGGATATTCTTCAATTGTTTGTAATTCATCATTTCTTTCAATAATGTATTCTTCAATTGATTTGACACCAAAAGGGATAATTAAAAATAAATGTTTATCTTCTTGAATACCTTCTGATGTTTTGTTTTTAGTTTTAAATATAAAATGTTTTTCCAATTGTTTAAATTCTTCTTCAGGTAATTCTTTTTCTAAAACATCCCATAATAACATCATAAATTCACTTACATCATTAAATTCATTTAATTCCATTTTTGTATATTTTTGTAATTCTAACAGAAGGTTTTCTATTTTAAAGTCTTCTCCATTCTTTGTAAAATATTTTAATGCTGAAATTAATAATAAAATTACTCTACTTTTACATGACGTTTGTCTTAATAATGTTTGAAATTCTTCAATAGATAATAATTGTACTAAAACACTTGTCATATAACATAATTTTGATGGGTTATAAAATCCTGAAAAATCAAATTCATTTATTCCTTCATATGAAATTGTATTATTAATTCTAACTATTTCATTTATATTATGAACTGTTTTTAATGATGTTAATAATATCCATCTTCTTCTAGTTGAAATTGTTTGACTAATATATTCAATAACTTCATCTGGATTAGGAGAATAATATTGAATAATTGAATAATAATAATCTAATTCATTAAATTGTTTTAATTCTTTTTGTCTTTGTAAATTATCTTTAAATAAATCAAAAATATTTTTACATTGTTCAATAATATATGGTGTTGGGTTTTGATTTAGAAGCATTGATACTAAAACAATATCTTTCATTTTTATTACTTCATTTATAAATTCTTGATTATCTTTATATAATTGAATTGCATTAAAACAAAATGAGTGTTTTTCGTCTCCTTGTAATTTATTAACAATTTTATTAACCCACTTCCATAATTCATTTGGAATAATATGATGTAATTCTGGTGTAATAAATAGTTGTTGAATAAATTTTATTCCATTTTCATTATTAATTTCTTCACATTTTGTTTCAATAATAGTTTTACTACAATCATTTGATAATAATGTAAGTAATTTACAATACACTTCTAATGTATCTTTATTATTATTATCATTAATATCAAACAAAAGAAGTTCTTCATGTAATAATTCAATGTCATTTTGTTGTTTATAATAATTATAATATTTATATGGAATATAATTTGGTTCAAATTTTTGTTTTATAAATGGAAGAACTTCTAATATCTGTAATTTACCATTAATATTTCCATTAATTAATTGTGTTACATCATTTTCTATTTTAGTTATATCAATAAATTTTATTGTATTTGTTATTGTAGTTTCATACTCTACATTTTCATCTATAATTATTTCATCTCCTTCTTTTAATCCTACATCTTCTAATGCTGTATTTTTTGGTATAACATCTCCAAATGCAATTATGACTCCATGTTTATTTAATTGTTTTATTAATTCTTCTGCTGTTTGACGACAATAAACAATAATAAAAGAATTATTATATTTTAATTGCATTCTTCTTGGATTTAATTGTTGATTAAAAGGAATTAATCTTTCTAATATAAAACGAATACTTTCAACTAAATCAATTTGATAATTTAATTTTTTTGATAATACTTCAAAACAACTTTGAATAATTTCATTTAAAGGAGTTTTTTCTTCTAAAACGATATGAATAATATATTTTCTTAAATCATGAAGATGGTTATATCTTGATAATTCTAATGCAATTTTTATTTTTTCTATATCTTTCATTTTTGGATTATTTGCTTGTAAAACAGAAATAATAATATCTTGTACACGTTCACATACTGGGGGCATATTATTTAACATTGATTTTCTTAATGTATTAAGAATATTTTCATCTAAACATTCAGCAAATAAATTATCTGCTGCTGTTTCTGCAACAAAATCATTTCCAATATTCATTAAATCAATAAAATAACTAATATTATTTTGGTCTTTTCTTAATATTGAACATCCAATTTGAATTATTAATTTATTATTACTTTGTATAACACAATTTTTTATACAATTCTTTGCTTCTTCATTAAGACTTTCAAATTCCCATTTTGATAATAATTTTAATAATAAAATTATTCTTTTTTCATTTCCTTTTTCTTTTATAATATCACCACATATCTCTTTAATACTTTCTTCTGTTAATTTAATATTAAATTGATCATATAATTCATAATTCATTTCAATTTCTTTAATTATATTTTTTATTACACAACTTTGTAGTTTTGGTATATTTATTAATTCTTCATAAATCTCTTTATTCTCTTCATTTATTGTATTTCTTTCTATTATTTTTTCTATTTCTTCTTTTTTAATTTCTTTTTCTTTTATTTCTCTTTTTATTTCTTTACATTTTTCTATATTTCCTTTTTTAAAACTTTCTTCAATCATTTCATTTATTTCTTTATTGTTTTTTTCTTTGATGTCTTTGATTTCTTCATTGAAATTACTTTTATCCATTGATTATTATTTTGATTTTTTAGATATTTTAATGAACTAAATATTATTTTTTCACCTTTTTTTGTATTTTCTAATAATTTGTTATATATATTTATTTTGTTTTTAAAAAACAAAATTTATTTATTAAAAAACATGTTTTTTAATCATATGGATTCATACTTCCGGTAGTTCCCATTGTAGTTCCTCCTGGAAGCAACATGCCTGTTTGTGTACTCCAAGAACCTGCCATTGATCCATCAGATGTTGAACCTGGTAATGTAATATTAGTACCAGCATATGAAGTAGCTTGTTGTTGATCAATTTTCATACTTTGAGCCACTAAAAAGTCTTCAGTACGAGGAGATAAAGTTTCCATTCCTTTATTTGAGAAGACGTCACTAGTTTGTCTTCTTTGTTTCTTATGTTCTTCTTTTTTAGAATGTTCTTTAAACAAAGATCTATTCTTCATAACTTCTTGTTGAATTGTAGATGAACCAATTCCTTGATACAAAATATTTCCTTTATTTTCTTCTAATAATCTTCTTTTCTTTTCTTCTTCTTGTTGGTTTATACGAATTAATGCAGGTGGTGTCATTGGTTGTAAAAAGAATGGATTAGAATTAAGAATATTTAATACAATTCCTTTACTTAATCCATCAGCATAAACTTGATAATAAGTTGTAGCATTATATCCCATAGTTCTTAACTTTTGTGCTGCAGCTGGATTTGGTGCAATTTTTTGTAATACTTCTTCTGTAGTAAGTTGAGTTCCTGGTGGGAATGATCTTAATGGTTCTGTAGTAGGTGGAAGAGTGTAATTACTTGGTAATGGATTTTTAGTAATAAAAGGATGTTGTAAAGCTTGATCAGGTCTCATTCTAACTTCAGGATCCCATTGAAGTGATCGTTTAAGGAAATCTAAAAATGCAATTCTCATTTCCATTTTATGAGGTTCTTCAGGAGCATTAACTCTAAAAGTGACTTTCATAGCAATATCTTCTAATGTTTTATATGAAAAATATTCTCTATTTGGCTCAGTATAAATATTATTATCTTCTTCAAATTCTCTTTTACTTTTAAATGCCCAAACATCGTCTTTATTTTTCATTTCTGCTGGTCTTTTTCTTCTAAAAAATTTAGTAGTTTTACTTCCTTTATCTAATAAACTTCTTGGTGGCATTCCTAACATATTAATAAATTTATATAACATATTATATTCACTATTTCCTGGAAATATTGGTATCCCAACAAATAATTCTGCTGCCATACATCCAAATGACCACATATCAATTGCACTAGAATAAGGTAACCCTAATATAACTTCTGGTGACCTATAATGTCTTGATTGAATATAAGAATATAATGTACTATTTTCAAAACACGCTGAACCAAAATCAATTAATTTAATTTTCTTTGTTATATCAACTAATAATACATTTTCTGGCTTAAGATCACAATGAATAATTCCATTTCTAAATAATATAACAAGTGATTCTAATAATTGTTTGAGAATTGATCGTGCTAATTGAACAAATAATGCACGACAACCATTTTGTTTCATTAATTCATATAAGTTAATTGATAATAATTCTGTTACAATACAAACATGATTATGAAATACAAAATGATCTAAAAGACGAAGTGTATGTCCTGTTCCATCAACATCAAATTTTTCATTTAATACTTGTAACACTGCTATTTCTAACATAGCTTGTCTATAATAAGCTGGTCTATTTTTCAATACTTTAATTGCTACAAATGTTTTATTTACTTCATCGAAACATTTTACAACTTGTCCAAATGCTCCTTGCCCTAATAAGCAAAGAACTCTATATCTTGTTCCTTGTTTTTTTCCATATGAAACTACTCCTGGAACTCCAGTTCCAATAACTTCGTCTGTATAAAGAATATAATCATATTTACAATTATCATGATAATCGTTATGTGCTGGTGTTGATGGTGATGTTAATGCTCTCTTTGTAATAATAGAAGAAAAATCGAATTTTGGATTACACCTTTTTAATACATCAATATAACTAATAGTCGCTTGTCGTACTGAAGATTCCTATTTTAAATAAGTTTCGTTTTATTTAATTAACTTAAAATTTAATTATTCTTTCTTAAAACAAACAAAATCAATCCCTGGTGACATCGAACGATTTTCTTTACTAAATGGTGTAAAGAAACTGTCTTGTGAACAAAGGTAATTCATACGAAAATCAGATTTGATAAATCTCTTTCTATGATGGTGGGTTGTTGTTGACATTAATGTCTTGTTAAATCTTTATCTCTTTTGAGTTCATTGTTCTTTGTTTCTCTTCTAGAATCTGAATCTTCGATTCTTTCAATAGAAAATTCAATTGTTTCACTTTTTTTCATTTTTTATCTTTTTTTTTTTTTATCTCTTTTTTTTTCTTTATTCATTATATTTTCTATCCTTTATTTCGGGATTTCTACCTAATTCTCTTCAGATAAAAATATATATAAATAGATTCGTATAAAAAAATTTAGAAACAACTATAAATAGTTTATTAACAAGTTAATAACAAAATTAATAATTAAAGAGATCAGATGTTGATGATGACAACTTGTTTATAGAGGTGAAACTTGAAAATTTGAATATAAAAATAAAAATTATAGTTTTCAATAACACAAATTAAATAACACAATGTTTAAAGATATAATCATCATGAGTTATCGTCTATTCATGGAAAGTATTGAAGGATATATTTCTATTAGACCTGAAGTAACTTATTTCTCTTTATTACTGTTATTAATATTAATTAGTTTGTGTGGTTCATATTTTATTAGAATGAATAAACCAAGCTTTGGTCATCGACCACAAAAAATAATAAATCCATGTGCCAAAAGTTTATTATTAAAAGTTGATGAAGCTATTGCACTTATTAAACAACCATTAATAAAACCATCACCTATACATAATGGATGGAATATAACAGTACCTAAAATGGTTGATATTAGTAAGTTTACTGATGATAATTATCTTTCATGGGAAACGGACAGAGAAAGAGTAAAAGAATATATTTCAAATATATCATCAGGACTTTATATTGAACATGAAGATATTTCTATTATTCCACGATCTATTAAACATAGTTGGAAAGCAAATGGGAAAGAAAGTATTATATCATTAGTTGAATGGAATTTTAGTTATAGAAAACGATTTAATTTATTTAAAGAAGAAGAAGGAGTTTGGATTGCCCATAAAGGTATGGGAACAGTTGGTACATGTCATGTATTATCAAAAACTGAATATCAAAAATATTTAATGAACGTTTATTCAATGAAATGTAACGGTAATTTTATTATTAGAAGTGGAGCTATTGATTCATATATTCGACTTCGTCAATTTATTCAAGTGTTAGTAAATACAATAAAACCAAATTCATTAAAACTTTCTTTTAATCAAAGAATTAATCCATTACAATTATCTTCTACAATTAAAGTATGTTCGATTTCATTAGTTAGTACTTGTAAATTTGCAATAACTGAAAAAAATATTGCAGAAAGACAACATCGTTTATTACAAGAAAAAGTATGGAATAAAATGAAAATTGAAATAACTCATTTAAATTATCAATTTAGTTTAAATGAATTATTTGGTATTTCTATTGGAGAAACAACTTCAAAAGATATTAATCAAATTAGTTTATATCAATTAATTGATTGGTTTAAGAAAGACATTCATTGTAAAGAAGATATTACAATATTAGAACTTATTAAAATTTTATCAGGAAAAGAAAAACAACGTGCAATTTTATTACGTTCAATTCTTGATGGACATGAAAAATTAATAATCCAAAGTAGAGTTCAAGAATTATTAATTCTTTGTCTTTATTTATTATTATCAAATATTGTTATTTGTATTAATTGTAAAAGTGGTTGTGATAGAACAGGTATGGTTTTTGCACTTGCATCTTCACTTTGTCAAGTACTTGAAACAAGAGAAGAATATTTAGAAGATATTGTTTATGTTGTTCTTCATTTTGATGCTATTGGAAAAGAAATAAAAAATGAGTTTGATACTTCTTTAAAGAAAAAAGAGATTAATGTTAAAGAACAATGTGAATTGTGGAATCAATTTATTATCAATAAAGCTGCTAATTCATATTCAATAAATGATAAAGCAAAATATCATTTAATATTTGTTGAATTACAAAATTGTATATTTGGTAATTTAATTGAAGTTGGATTACCAATAACAGTTTTATCAACTGGAGTCTGTGGATTTAAATATGGCAAAGAAAGTTCATTTTTTAAAAATCCACATATTTCAAATGGATTACCATTTTATATTATAAGTGCAAATAAATCATTTTCTCAAGTTACTTTTAGAAAATTATTAGTTGGAGCAAGTAATTTACGTGGAGGTTCTGATTAATATTTTATTCTATCAATATTCTTATTATAAATAAAAGTTAAATTATAAATTCTTGTTAAACAAGTGTTGGAATCTACTTGTTAAATTGTTCATCATTTTTTCAAATTGTTCAATGTTTTGGTCTAATACCTTAATCTTATTTTGTTCTTCTTCTATACTTTTATTTAGAGCATCTAACAGTTTTTTAATAGATTCTTCATTATTCATTAAAGCTGATGTTGTACATTTCAATAGTTCTTCAGTTTGGTCATTAAATTCTGTGATGGTCATTGGTTTTTCATTTGTGTCTGGTGATTGGGTCATTAGTTTCTTGAATCTATTTCGAGTTTCATTATCTCTGGAGATTATACAATGAATTGATTCAATCTTTTCATAAAATAAAAAAAAAAACTCACAAATAAAATAGAAATTTAAATTTTTCGAAATCAGAACATATCTTCATCAAATATTTGTTCATTGTCTTCTTCAATACTTTCACTCATCTCTTCTAAATTATCCTCAGACTCTTTTTTTGTTTTCTTTGAACTTCCTTTTGTTTCTTTAATCACAGGAGTTGTTGCTTGTTTTAGTTCTTTTGTGAATTTAGTTTTGTTTGCTGTTGATACACTTTTAAATAATTCTACTTTCTCAAGGCTTATTCCAATTTTTACCATTTCATCCCAAATTTCTTTCTCAAGTCCAAACTTTAATGCAACAGCAACAGCTTGTTTGACATCAGTAGACATTAACCTCATAATGGTATTTCTTATATACATCATTGGAATAGCTGCATACCCTCTTGAGTCCATGAATTTTCCTGGTGTTTTATTTGTTAACATTAATAACCTTGTCTGATTTCCTCCTCGTTTACTTATTTTACCTAATGTTTTTGGAAACATTACCTTCATTCCTGGAT
>NW_001855063.1:13686-25676 GCF_000209125.1 Entamoeba dispar SAW760
CCATAGTACGTGAAAGACAAACTTAAAATATTCCTGTAATTGGCATTAATTTCCAATTTTGAGTTTTATTAACTAAATTTTGGAAAATATCACCAATTGCAAATGAACTAAATGATTTAGATAATGCAGAAAAATTTTGAGCACGTAATAATGAATCATGTAAATAAATTGGCATCATAAAATTATCCATAAAGAAAATCTCATTTTTTTCAGTAAAACTAGTTGAAGAGTATCGAGTTATTAATGTAGGAACTACTTCAACATAATCAATATCTTCATTTTTTTCTCCTAATGTTACTCCACATTTAACAAATGACTGTAACATATTAATTCCATACCTAACATCTCCATGTGCTTTAGAAGCAATTTGACTTAAATTTTCATCACTTACTTGAACACCCTCTTTATCACAAATATATTTTAAACGTTCAGTTAATTCAAGAACACTAATTTTTGAAAAATTAATAGTTTCACAAACATTTATTAATGGTTGCATTTTTTTATCCATAACATCATTACAAATACATACAATTGGTTGTTCAGTTTCTTTTATATATTTAACTAATTCAGTAATTCCACCTCTATCACCAGAAGACATTCCATCAACTTCATCCATTATAATTAATGGTTTTTTGTTTTTACTTCCATCAATACTTATTTGTCCATTTAAGAATATTCTTTTAATGGCTAATTCAATTGAACTCTTATTTCTTGTATCAGAGGCATTAAATTCAATTGGATTAAACCCCAAAGTTTTTCCAACAATTTTAGAAACTGTTGTTTTTCCAACTCCAGGAGCTCCAGCAAGTAATACAGCTCTTCTATCTGGAATAACTTTTTCCCATTTATTAATCCAAGTATAAAATTTAGCAATTTGATTTTTATTTCCAATAAGATCACTTTTTGTTTGAGGTCTATATTTCTCTGTCCAAATAATTTCATTTGAATTAATAACATTAGTACTTTTATCTACATTAGTTGTTTGTTGTTTTTGGTTGGTTGTTTGTTTAGGTACATTAGTTATTATAACTTTATCTCCTAATTTTTTTTTTACATAATCAAATACATCATCTTCATTCCATATAGCAATTCCTTTTTCTTTTGCCTTTTCAATTTTTGATGGTCCAGGTTCTTCCCCAGCTATCAAAACACCAGTTTTTCCACTGATACTTGTTGCAACATTTCCACCAAAATTAGTGATATATTCTTTCATTTCATCTCTATCTAATTCATCGTAAACACCTGTTAATACAAAGTTTTTCTTTTCAAACTCATTTTCTCCAAAGAAATTTCCAACTCCTCTTGGAACAATTTTTGATCCTTTATTTTTTGCTGTAGTATCATGACTAAAAGCATTGAAATGTGTTTTTTTAGATTCAATTGGTTTAGGTGTTTTCTTTTGTTTATTAGGTTCAATGATTGTTTTTTTAACAACAACATTAATCGAACTTTTTGTTTCTATTCCTGTATCAAGTTGTTCTTCAATGTTATCAAGTTGTTCATTACTTTCTTGTTCTTTTTTAACTGATTTTATTTGTTTATTTATTTTTTTTTTACTAATTTTTGATGATGGCATTTTAGGTTTTTTAACTTCGTTATCATTACTTTGAACTTTCTTTTCTTTTTTTTCTGAGCTAAGTTGAATAGAAGTAGGTGGAGATCCCATTTTTTCATGTGAAGAGGATGAAAGAACTTTTGCTCCATCCTTTATTTTTGGCTTTGTTTTTGAAACAAACCACTTGTCCTGTATGCGTTAATGTCTTTTCATATTAAAATGAGGTATCCTCGAACAAACAAGACTCATTTGAGAATTGAGTTTTTCATCAGTTTCTTAGATAAAAACAAAAATAATTTTTTCTTCGAGATGATATTCTAATCAATTTTTTTTTGTTATTTACTTAATTTTTTGATACATAAAGTAGATGATTAATTAATTAATTTTTCACAACCAAATAAACTATTTTATTTGTTAATTTTATGACTTCTTTTTATTTTAAAAATACTAGACATCATTTAAAAACCTGAAAATTAATGGAATGAAATTAAAAGTTTTAATCATTTAATTAAAATTATATTAATTTAAAAAGAAAACCAACTGTTTAAAATAATGCAATCTGATAAACACTTATCACCTACTAACACTCCAATAGGAGAAGATCAAATTAACCAAGAAATAATTAAAGAAGAACCAAATAACCAAAAGATTAACGAAGAAGAATTAAGTAATACAAAAACTTTAGAAGAACAACAAAATACTAATCAAACAGAAAGCCACAAAGTCACAGTTCTAGATAGTAGTTATTCAAACCAACCACAAGAAGAACTAACAAAAGGAGAAACAACAGAAATTGATGGAAATATACAAGAAAATAAAAAACCGGTTGTTGAAGAAGAAGGGTTACCAAAACAAGAAGAAACAAAAGAAAAAGCTCAAGTAGAAGAATTTGTAGGTGATGAACAAACTGAAAGAGATACTATTACTAAAGAACTCCATACAACAAATAAAGAAATTAAAAAAGTACCTTCAGCTTCTTCTAGTAAACAAAATAAAAAAGAAACAAAAGTAGAAAAAAATTTAAAAGTGTTGTTATTCTTTAGAAATGAATATGGAGGAATTCCATCAAGAGAATCATATTTTTCTGTTCTTAAAAAGGCAAAAAAATTACTTAATGCTGAAGGAATAAAGTCATACCAAAACAAAGATTCTTGGGGAGTTGATGACTTTTATCATTCATTAATTGATTTAAATGTAGAATCAAGATTTAAAGTAATGGAAAGTAGACATGATTATGTTCAATGGGTATTTCCTACATTTGTTAAATCAATGTTTAATTGGAATAGTTATGCCCTTGATAAAGAAGAAGCAATTATTTTTAGAAGTGACCAACAAATAACATTTAAATTCATCAGAATATATCGTTTATTTATCAACTTCTTAGGTGGTGATATTGTTGATCTTTCAACAGGAGAAATATTACCATTACCTGAAGAAAAATTAAGAAAAGATCGTTTCCAAAATTTTAATTGGAGTGGTCATAATTACCTTAGAGTCACTAGAATTTTTAATTCACTTCATGCCTTTGGTCTTAAACCTTATATGGAGTCTTTGTTTACCTTCTTTAAAGAAAATATTCAATACTTTAAGAATTGTCGTGACTCAATGAACAATTATTGGATAAAAGCACTACATGCAGATAGAGCAGTTAATCAAGAACCAATTGATCTTGAATACTCTGATAATTCTATATTTGAAACAATTAACAAAGCTATAGAAGAACTAAAGAGTAAAGAAACAAATTTGTTAATGGATGAATTAGCAAAAAAATTATCAATAACTTATTAATTTTGTTTTTGAAATGTTCATAATTTTTAGGAAACTTATTCAATTTTTAAAGAAAGGATTTAATTTAGTTTGCATACTAAAACACAAATATTGTCCGTTGAACCTGATACAAAAGCTACATCACAAAGCAATGTTGAAAGCTCTGCAGTTCTACAATATTTCTTTTTATTTAATAATGAGAAAATATCGTTATTACTAACTTGATCCCAAAGACCATCAGAAGCAACAATTAGAAATTGTTCGTCTTTAGTTCTATCACAAACAACAATTTCTGGTAAGTCTGAGATTATTGGCTTAAGATTAATATCACCAATTGAACGTGATACTATATATTCACCAAAAACTCTTCCACGTTCAGTATATCCACCACATTCTTTAATTCGTTTAAATTCTTGAGGATTAGATGGAGTATGTTCTTCACATAATTGAGTTACTTTTTTTTCAGTTATATAAATTGCTCTACAATCACCACATTGTGCTATATAAATATGTGATGGAGTAAGAAATGTAACAGTAACGACTGCACCATCAGTAACTTTTACTTCTTTTAACTGACTTTGCATTTCTTTAAATGCTTCAAAAAATGCTGTTTTTATACTTTGTGTCTTTAAGAAATTGTAAAGAATTTGTGGAAAATTAGTAGCAAAAGTATTTGATACAACACTTCCAAGATGACCATCAATAGCAGCAAATAAGAAAAAATCTGGAGCAGTAAAATTCGGAATGCAAATAATTGAATCTTGCATTTCTACTCTATTAGAACATTTAGAACAAAAAGAAAATGAAGGGGGTATAGTACTAAATTCTTCTAGTTTTAAGAAATTTGGTAAGAAGGGGTATTTTGTTGCTTGCCAATTTGGATTCCCATCAAGACGTAATGTAAATTTCCTTTGATTAATATTTGGAATAACAGAAAGATTATTACAGCTTAAATCTAATACAGATAACGATGGAAATTCATTAGGGTGAATAACAAAATTAGTTAGTCCATTTGATGAAAGGTCAAGTATTTGGAGTGATGGTAAAGGGAAACGAATATCAGGTATTTCTCCTAAAGCGTTATGAGAAAATTTCAATCTTTTTAAATTAGTTGTACATGGGAATTTGATAGAGGTAAGACGGTTACATGAAATATCTAATGAAATTAATGAATCGTTTGTAAATTCTGGGAAATTACTTAATGAATTCATTGATAATGACAGACGTTGAAGTTTTGGTAATTTTGAAAGTATAGTAGGAAAGTCAATAAATGAATTATTGGCAAGATGAAGTAAAGACAATTGTGTAAGTCTGGAAACATCATTTGGAATTTGACTTATTTGATTTCCTGACAATAATAAAACTTGAATGTGTTGTAATGATCTTGAAGGGGGAAATGAAGTGAGTTGATTATAAGAAGCATTTAATTTAGTTAAACGAGAACAATGATCAAAAATAGGAGGGATAGAAGTAAGACCATTAAAACTAACATCAAGAGATTTTAAGTATTTTAATTCTAGAGGGATATCAGGGATTGTAATAATTTTATTTTTGCTAATATCGCATAACTGAAGATTATTAATTTCCATTAATTTTAAAGGAAAATGATCAAAATCATTGTTTTTTAAATAAATATTTCCTATTTGTGGTGTTCCTTCTGGGTTGAATGTATTAATAATATTATTAGATGCATTAAAACTATCAGTACTTTTGGGTAAATGATTAATCTCTGAGATTTGATTATTACTTAGATTTAAATCTCTCATTTCTTGAATCTTAGATATTCCATTGGGCATTTCACTAAATCTAATGTTATTCATAAGTAATGTTTGTAATTTAATAAGATTGTCTAAAGGTTCACTGAATGAATCAACTAATGTATTTGTTAATGAAATAAATCGTAATGATTTTAACTTAAAAAATCCAGTTGGTAATGTTTTAATAGGATTTGAAGCTACGTTAAAAGAAGACAAACACGTTAATTGAGTAATAGACTCAGGAATAACCTCAATACTATTATTTGAAATATTAATACTCTCTAATTTAGACAAATAACCAATAAAAGGTAAGGAAGTAATTTTATTACATTCTAAGTTAATGTATATTAAATTATTTAATCCAGTAAGTCCTTCTATTTGAGACAAATTATTTTGACTTAAATCTAAATGAGTTAGTAATGAAAAATTACATCCTAAAGGTATTTCTGAGATTTCATTTGATCCAAGATTAAGTTCTTTTAATGAACCAAAAGTATAAGGTAAGGTATGTATTTTATTTGCGAATAAAGACAGTTGATATAAATTAGTTAATAACGATAAACAACTTGGAATTTCTAAAATATAATTTCTACACAAATCTAATTTAAGTAATGATGGTATTTCTGTTAATGTTTCTAATGAACTAATTTGATTTGAGTCAGCATTAATATGAGTTAATCTTGTTAAATTCTTCAGAGATTTAGGAAAATTTTTTAAATCATTTCCAGAAATATTTAAGTCTTCAACAAGGGTATTGACAATAATATCTGAATCAGAAATAACTTTTAAATGAAGACCTTGAAGTTCCAAGTAATTCATAAATTGAAAGTATTGCAGTTCATTTCTTTTCTATTAAATTTTTAATTTTTTTTCCTTTTTTAATAAAAATAATGAAAAAACAAGTATTTAAAAATTGTTTTATTTTTTGTTAGTTAATTCGGTAACAGTTTGTGGATTTGTTATGATAGAAAGTGTAGAGTAAAAGTTAGTTTTTGAAGAACCCTTATTTTTGTCTATAATATCTTTAATGAGTGTTGTTCTTCTTAAATATGGTTTTAAATAATCATCTGGTGATATATTTAAGCTACAACAATAACTAGCATTAATAGCTGTTTCTCTTACTAAATTAGGAAGAATCTCTTTTCCAATAATCATCCCATCTATTAATGGACCAAATTGTCTAATACTTTGTTTTCTCCAAATTCGAATTTTATGTAAACCATTTCCAATTGGTTTAATAACAATATGTGCTGCATTAAATTGAGATGAAATAGTATTAGGATTATATGCATCTGCTTCATTCCAAATAATATGAACATAATCATTTCCAACATGTCGTTTCTTAATTATTTGTTGATCATCATTAGGAACTGTTGGCATTAAAGTAATGTCATGAAAAATAACTTCTTTTGTTGCATCAGAAAAATATCTAATATTCTTTCCTGTTGATAAATATGTTTTATCTAGTCCACCAACAAATCCAGAATGTGTTTCCATATCAATAGTCCATCCTAATCCTTCAACAAATTCTTTATATGCTGAGGATCCTTCTTGGTTTTTAAGAATAGTGCATTGATCATGTTGTCCATTTTTAACATAAATAAGTCCTATTTTATGGAAACTACGAACACATGATTTATCTAATCCTTCAAGTAATGTTTTAAATTTGTCAGTTGGTGTAATTGGAATTAACATAGTATTACTTTTTCCAATAACATCAATACTTTGTGTTGAACATAATAACATTTGTATTAGTAATTTAGTAGAATCTATTTCATGTCGTTCTAAAGTTATTATTCTATTTGTTTCTTCTTCTATTTTATTTTCATTAAACCCTTTAATTTGTTGTTGTATATTTTCAAAAGTATCTTTTAATGATTCTAATTCGTTATAATATTCTTCTTTATTTATACCATCTGGTAATTCCCATTCTAAGAAATCAGGTTCTTGGTCTAAAACTTGATTGATAAGAGAACGTAATTTATTTTCATGAGGATCAATTGTTTTTTCTTCTATTTTTTCTTTCGGTGCAGTTGTAATAATATCTTTTACACTAAGTTTTCTTATAGATGTGTCATTTGGTATCCCAATATCATCTAAAACAGAAATTGATTGAACATTCCACGAACTCTTACCAACTGCATTTCTTATAATCATTCTACAGAAATTTTCATCTTTTTTTTCTTCAATTGATAATAAATTATTTCCATAAGCCCACCATGTGGTCGCACTTTCTCCTTCTATTTGTGAAGATAAATACTTGTCATTTCCTTTCTCACTTGGAACAAATGCAAATGCATTTAAAAGAGTTTGGATGAAAATTTCAGCACACTCAGGTGCTGATGCTCTATATGAATTTAATGGATCAATAGGTTTTTTTTCTTGTTTCAAAGTCATTGCAAATGAAATTGCATTTAATAAATCAACTGTAACTTCAGGTGATAATGCTTTGAAAAAAATGAAAGATGGTGAAAATACCCATTCTGTTAACGTTGTGAAAACACAACCAATAGCCTCTGTTTTTACTTGTGGATTTGTTATAGTTTTGATTAGTCTTTTAATCATAAATTGGATATCATTAATAGTAAAGTATTTAGTAAATGAAGCTAATTCACTTATAACCTCACAAGCAGGTCTATAAATATTTTCATTTTCAACTTCAATTTTTTCAATAATCATTAATAATAATTTCTCAATATTAAAATCAGGGTTGATTTTTCTTGAAAATAGTATATGTGCACCAATAGAATATATTAAAGAAGTTTGACATGAAATAGATTTAAATACTTCTAATAATGATTTAAAACACTCTGATAACTCTTCTTTTAAATCAAATTTAAAAGTTAATTTATTAGTACTTGACAAATCTTGAACAATAGAAGGATAATTTTCATTAACACTTATAAGAGAACTTAAAAGAAGGACAATTTGATAATTTCTATTTGCATTTAATGTTGGTGATAATAAATTGGAATTAAGAGATTTTAAGTGTTGAATAAAGTAAGGAATCAAAAGTGGATATCCAGGAATTTGATTATAAACAATATCATATAATTCTTCCATTAATATAATTGGAATTATTTCAAATCCTTTAATAATTGTTTCATAAAATAAATTATATATTTCATTATTAAACCGCACATATGGACGATTAATTAATTTACATATAAATCTGTATAATAACTCTGTAGTTTTTGGAGTTTGATTTTGGCGTTCAAATGAATCAAAAAATATTTGACCAAAAATATCAACTAATTTTAATCTTTTTTCATTTGGTTGTATTCCGAATTGAAATAGTTTAGTTTCAGAATGAATAAAAATTATAGCTATTTCATATAACAATGATAGCCCATGTTCATAACTTTCATTTAGAGAATGATTAAAAATTCCTTCAAATAAATAATAAAAGTTATACCATAATTCAAGTGCTCTGTCTCCATCTGTTTCAGGAATGTATTCTAGAAATGACTCATCAA
Source organism: Entamoeba dispar SAW760 (assembly GCF_000209125.1). Lineage (NCBI taxonomy): Eukaryota > Evosea > Mastigamoebida > Endamoebidae > Entamoeba > Entamoeba dispar. Next base: position 22,242 of record NW_001855063.1, read on the forward strand.
AAGAAGGTGCAACAAATATACTTTCTATTGTTTCAAGATGAGTAGAATGTTCAACTTTCTTTGAGCCAATAATTACATTATCAATATTTTCAAGTAATAAAGGAGAATAAAAATGTTTTAATATAATACGGACAATGTGTTTGATTTTAATACCAATTTGTTCCATAACATTTTCATTATAATAATACTTAGATAAATCATCTTTTAATAATTTCCATTGGTCAGAACCAAATTTCCATTGTACAAAAAGAATAATTAATAAATCAATATATGAAGAAACAATTGGAGTTTTTTCTTGTTTTATAAGATAATCAATACAACGTAATACCATCTCTTTCATTGTTTTCTTTAATTCATCACTCAAAGAACTTTTAGCAATTATTAAAATCTCTTGTTTAATTTGTTTAGCTAAAGGTATACAAAGTTCTATTTTAGAAGAACTGAATGGTTTATCAAATATTACTGAAAGAGAAGAAATAATATGGTTTTGAAGTGATAAAACTTGTTCTTCTTTTTCTAAAACTAATGGACTAAGAAGAATAAGATTAGAAAAATACTTGATTACTGATAAAATAACTTGTGATGATGTTTCATTAACTTCTAATTGTAAGACATGAATAAAATAATATTTAATAAAAAGAATAAAAGAAGGTCTTTTCTTTAATCTATCAACTACATGTGAAGTGTATAATCCTTTGAATTCTTCTAATACAAATAATTCTACTTCACTTGAATGACCATCAAAATTTATTTGATGTTCCTGTTTATACTTATAATTTGCTTGGTCAGCAAAATGAGGATAAATAAATGATAATAACGCTTCTAATAATAAATAGAGTTTATCAAATGTTTCAGGTGTTTTAATTAGATCGATAAAAATTTTAATAAATTTCTTTGTCATCTCCTTCTGATTTATTTGCTCATGACTTGTGCAATAACAATTTTCTCCATAATCTAATTTATTCACTGGAAAATCATTTTCATTATCATACAATTGACCAATATTGATACTTTTAATGAACATTGATGTTAGTGTTGATTCAACTCCATAATGAAGTGTTATATCAAGTAAGGTTTTAAAACAAGCCTCACGTAATTCTTGATGTGATTCAATCTTCAGATAATTGTCAAAAACCTTTTCTAAAATGATAAGTTAAAACGGCTATGATTGTTATTTGTAATTTAATCACAAACGATACAACTCAAAATTCTTAAGTTCATCTAAAGAATAATATCGGTACATAATTTTTATAACTTTTAAATGAACTGTAGCATCTTTATAACTAACTGAAATTTTTCCTTTTTTGAGGTGTGACGAAATGTTTTGAAATAATTCAATAACTAATGTCGTAAACGTTTCGCGATTTTGTTTTATGAAACTATCAAAATCATCAGACGACATATATTTTTCTGACAATGAAATACATGCCCGAACTCTTTTATTGATACTCTCTTTTGGTTCAAACATTAGAGTTTGTTTCTTACGAATTTTCTTATCAACTTCACTACTCATATTTTTTTAATAATTAGATCTAATAGATTTAATAATTTCTTTTTTATAGAAAATGAAACGATGAATATAAAATGCCATTACATGCTTTTATCAATAAAATTCTAGAAAAACAAAAACTTATTAAAAATGTTCAGTTTGATTGAACAATCTCTAATTTTATTTAAAGTTCTTTTGTTATCAATAACATCAAATAAATTTTCTAAATTAATTTCAATAGTTTTTGATTTTTTTTTACTTCAGTTTGTTTTAGTAATATTATTTTATTCTATTAAATACACTGTTCATGAAGTACTTCTAAATCTCTATAATCACCTCAATTATTTTATTATTATTTTATTATGTGTTTCATGTTCATAGTTATTATATCTTTTATAGTTATTTTATATTATTTTGTAATACATTCTTCATTGTTTGTTCTTTTTGTTTCTTTATCAAATATTCCATTTATTGTATTACTGTTAGAATTTCTTTTATTTTATTTATTATTTTCTATGTTTTATCTTGACAATTTCTATCCATTTTCAATTTATTATTAAATATTAGTTTTATCTTTTTATCATTTAAATTTATCATATCATTTATTGTTCTTATTTATCTTCTATATAAATATGTTGTTGTTTATTGATTGTTCATTTTTATTAATTATTTATTGATTCTACATGTTTGATTTTATTAAAGATTAGTTTCATTTTATTATCTATGTTTTCATTATTTATTATATTTATTTTATATTGGTTATTCTTAATATATATTCATTATTAAACCATGTTTCTCAATTTAAATTTTCTTACTTATAATACATTTTAATATTATATGTCAATTGTTATTATTTTATCATTTCAAATACTATATAATTGTAATTTGTCATTTCATGTATTTGATGACTTTTTAATTCATTCAAATGTACATTTTTCATTCATTAATTTTAATTATTTATAATATTTCTTTTTTAGAATAATATTCTTCATTATTTTAATTGTTAATTTCTATCATTTCATTGATTGTATTTTATTAAATTCATTTTTATTAATTCTTTTATTAGATGTTTTATATAATCTCTTTAATATTCAATTCTTATTCATTTCATTATCTTTCAATTTATTTTTTATTATTTTAATCAACATTCATCTCTTATATCATATTATTTCATCATTATGATATTCTAATTTAATTTTCTTTTTATGTCTTCATTTATCTTTTTGTTCTTATAATAATATTGATTAAATATGTCTATGAATTATAATTGTTAGCATATAAGACTTGTTTCTATTTTTAATAAAGTTATGATTATTGTTATAAAATTATTATTGTATTATTTCGTTGATATTGATTATGATAGTTATATCCTTAATTATATCTTTTAAATTTGTTTCTTTATGTGAATTTCTTTATTTTTGATGTTCTTATGATATAGAATTTAGTTCTTCTTATATTAACATATAAGATAGAATGAAAACAAAATGAATAACAAACATTCTAAATCTAAATTAAAAATTAAAAATATGATTAAAATAGAACTATAAATTATAATATAATTTAATTATATTAAATTAATTAAATATAATATTTTATTTTAACACATCTTCTCTTCATTACCATCACATTTCTGTTATTTATTTATTCATTCAAAGACATGAACTAACAAATATTCAATTTTACTTATAAAGAAAGTTATTAAGAGAAAAAAGAAGAGAGAATCTGGTAATGTAATTTAAACTAGTGATGTTTTCTCATCATTGATTTGTTTCTTATTGTTTATTTCATTTGTATTTTCAAATGGTATATTCTTCTGTTTTGATAAATATGTAAATTGTGAATGTCAAAGTATATTAGAAGTTCTATTAGGTGAGTGATGCGAGTACTGTGTGTTAAGAAATACAACAAATATATCAAAGTTTAATAAGAATCAAAATATTAATCAA
>NW_001855063.1:25776-29801 GCF_000209125.1 Entamoeba dispar SAW760
TATAACATATTTATTGTTATCAACATGAATATACTAAAGACATTGAATATATGATCTTGAATATATTATTATTAAATTTAATAAAAAAGACATGTACTATCAACATAAACTTAATGTTACATTGAAATCTATAAAACTGTATTACTTCATTCAAGAAAATATAAACATTTTGAACTAAGTACACAATAATTAATTGTACATTGTTGAAATGAAATAATAATACAGATAATATCTATACATACATTACTAAATATTCTAATTAAATAATTACTTGTGCTGATGACAAAAACACAAACTGTTTCAGTTTTTTTGATTATAAAGTTAATATTATTGATTGTGTTTTATTTTGTAAAAAGAGTGAATATAAGAAAGAAAATAGAGATGTTTATTTCTTTAAACATAATGAATCAAATAATAAATATATAATTTCATGTTCTTTCTTCAAACAATTTGAATTAATGAAAATATATATGATAATTTCAAACAAATTACATTTCTAGTAATTCTGATAAACACTTTATTATTATTATTGAAAAAATACTCTAATTGAATAAAAAGAACTATTTATAATAAAATAATTGATATTAAACATAAGAGTTATGTTATTTTGTCCTCTCTCAAAACTACTTTTCATTAATATTCAATTGAATAAAACTAGTTTTGAAGTTGAATATATTTACTTCTGTTGTTATTACTGTTAAATTTCATAATACTATTACTCTTATTAAATCATATACACCATGTATTATTAAGAATGTTTCTGATACAATCACTTCTACAAACACCAAATTAGATACATATGCTGATACAATTAAATATCTTATTAAAAGTATTATTACTAAATACATATTCAAAACTAAAGACAAATGCATAAATTAGATTGAATGAATTGATGATCAAACAACTAAAAATATTAGTAATAAATGGATAACAATATTGAAATTATTTGTCTAATGAATACAGATAATTTATCAGTGACAAGAAACATAACAACAATATAGATGATAGTGTACCAATTATAATTATTTGTATATATTATCATTACATTTCTTCTAATTAAAATTATTCAAATTTAACTTTATTTGTAGAATTTATTAATATAATATACAATTGAATAATGTAAAATATTTGATTTATAAATAAAAGATTATTTGAATAATTAATTTTTATCAATATAATCATTATTAAACATAGAAATAATGAATTAGAATAATAAATAATGATAATAAAATAATAAAATAATAAATAAAATCTAATTTATAAACCAATTTCATTATTAATAATCAATTTATTTCATTTAATTTATTACATTATTAGAATATTATAAATAGAATAAATTGTAATCAAAGAAAAATTTGTTATGTTAACATATAAATTAATAAATAACAATGAAATAATAACAATATTTGTATCTTAATAATAAAAATAATTAATTATTTGATTTCTTAACTAATTTTAATATCTACATTATTTATTTCTTCTTTTATTTATTTTATCTTGTTCAAACGTATTAACATAGTTCATTGATACTTTATAATTATTATTTACTAATTAGAATAAGAAATTATAAAAATAATTCCTTAATTCTTTCTTTTCAATTATTCTAATTGCTCATCTGTTTATTTTATATAAACTTTAATGATATTCTTAAAACAATATTTATTTATTATATTTAATCAAGTATCATAATGATTCAATTAATGTTATTAATGACAACGAAAAAAAAATTAAATAAGAGAAAGAACGATGAAAAATGAAGAGAAAGAAGTGTATGAAAGAAAAAGTGAAATTAGGAAGTAGAAGAAGATGAAAAGAATAAAAGTAGAAAGTTAAGGATATAAAAAGAAAGAAGATAAAAAGAATTATTTCTAAAAGAGATAATAAAATATGAAAAGAAGGAAGAAATAATGGGTGTATTTTTATTACAGAAATTAGAAATGTGCAATAAAAAGCATTTAATTTATTGATAAAAATTATTTAACAATATTTTATTGATATAATTTATTTTATTCATTTTTCTTTTTGTGATTTTTATTTTGATAAATAATTTCTTCTATTGTTTTAGTTCCCCTAATAATATATGTTTATATTAATATACTTTTAATTAATCATTCTTTATATTGATATAAAATCTCTTACATCCATGTTGTATTGTTTGTTTTATTTTATTACTCATTAATAAATATTATTCAAATTTATTTTTAATAAATGTATAAATACTTTTAATATATAACTTAAACATGTAATATGTTGTAATTATTATAATTTAATTGATTTCTTTCTTTATGTATTAATATATCAGTGCATTTTATAACTTCATTTTATATGTTTAATGATTGCTTAATCAATTCTTTATTTATTTATTTTATTGATATAAGATATTTTATCAAAAATCATTCAATTAAATCACTTCCTGGATTTTTCAATTTTTTGTTCATTTGATTATGTATTTTATTTCTTTATCTATTATTTTATTTATCATTCATTTCTATTCATACATTATGTATTTCTTCTATGAATCGTTCATTTATATCATTTGTTTTTTCTTTCTCTTTTATTTCTTTCTATAATGATAATGTATTTTATTTTCTTGTAAATTGGGTTATTTATTGTATGATTTTGGTTTTAAATATTTTATTAGTAATAAATTGTATTTTTTTTCTTAATTACTCTTTTATCTTCTATTTCTTCTTTCTAGTATTAATTAAATATGCTATTAATTCTTACTTGTGTTTTTCATCTTATTTATATTATTATTTTTACGAGTAATATTCATTTGATTTTTGTATATTTATTGTATTTAATAGTTTTGATTTTTTTATTTTTGATATTATTTTATCTTTAATTGTTCTTTCTTTTATTGGTATTTTATTCTATCATTTATTTGATTGATGATGTAAATGAACATTTATAATTTATAATTTCATTTAATTTATTGAGATAAATATTCATGTTATTTTATTTATTTATCATTCTTTGATTTTGATATTATTGTATTATAAATTTTAACTATTTTCTCTTATATTTTCTCTTATATTTTCTTTTATTATCTATATTAGTTCTTTCTCTGTATATCCCTTTTTATTATTAATATTCTATATTTTATTTATTATTATTTTATCTTTTATTTATATTATTTTATTTCATTTTCAACTTTAATACATATACTTCTTTTAATTTGATTATATAATTTCATTGATTTATAGATTAAATTATTAATCTCAATTAGTATATATAATTATAATTAAATTCGTTTGTTAATAAAGTCATCATGATTTATTTGATTTATTATTTTATTTATATAATTAATTACTAATCAATAAATATATTAGTTGTTTGTTATTTAATATTTCTTCTATTAATAATTGTGATTTCATTATATTCCGTGTTATCATTTGTTTCTTGTATCATTAATTGATTTAATGTTGTTATATTTAATTCTTTAATTGGACTCTATTGGTTTAGATATATTATTTCTAGATACTTCATTTGTTGTCGTTCATGTTCTGTCTGTTATTTAAATATTTGTGTATTGTGTTTTAATTATTTCAGATATTAAATCATATTAAATTGTATAAACATTTTCTGTATTTTCTTTTTGTATATTTATGTCAATTATTTATTTGTGTTTTAATATCATTCTTTATTATTTTATTTTATTCTTATGATTTTATTGATTTTATTAATTAAATGTGTGAATATATTATTAATAAAATGAATGATTTATTAATGAATTAAATTTAATTCGTTATGACTCTTTTTATATATTTCATTATATTTATTTAAATATTTTATTTCATTATTTTCTATATTTTTCATTATTTCATTAATTAATATTATTTGTTTATTAAAACTATTATTTATTTCATCACTTTATTATGAATAAGATTACTAATTATATCTTTCATTTCTTTCATTGTTGTATTTTTTTTAATTCAATTATCCATTCTTACATACTCTTATAATCTGTTTTTTTTCTTTTATAACTTCTTCTATTTTGTATTCTATTTTCATAATTTTATTTT
>NW_001855063.1:29901-48828 GCF_000209125.1 Entamoeba dispar SAW760
AAATAAAAATAATGATCTAAACAATAAAATGAAATAATATGAAAGAAATAAAAAAAAAGAAAAAGAAGGTAATGAAGAAGAAATTCATAAACAATATAATAAAACCAAAAAAAAATTAGAATAAGATAATAAAGAATAATAAAGAATATGAACAAAATATCTCTCAGAAATGATGACAAAACACAATGAACAAATAGAAAATAAAAATGAAAACATAAATAAAAAGAATTATCTAATTCCAATCAATTAATGAAAATGGTAATAAATGATGATAAATTAATGATAAAAATAAAAGAATGATAAAGTAGAAATGATAAAGAAATAAGAGACAATCATGATACCATCTAAAATCAATGAGATAATTGTGATAAGAAGAGAACAAATAAAGAGATAAATCAAATCAAACACTAAATAACAATAAAATAAAATAAAAATGAAAAGGACAAAAAAGACAAATAATACACAACAATATAATGATAATATCAACAATAAATATGAAAATGAAAAAAAATACACAAGAATAAAAAATAAAGAAAAATGAATTAGAAGAAATAAATATAAATAAACAAGAAATAATAAACAAACAATAAAAACACAAAAAAAACAAAGAAATAGAATAATAAATGAAATAATTGATTTTGTGTTAATTGGTTAAATATATGAGATATCTGAATAAAAGAATAATAAATAATTAAATTAATTAGGTTTCAAGACACAAACCTTCTACTTGTTGTTCAGGTAAAACTACATCCCATCCTTTACTCTCAACTGAGACTACTTCTCTAGCCTATCTATACTTCTATATTCACCAGAATATATTTAAATAAAAGAAATAAAAGTAAATAAATATAAGAAATAGAAAGTACAATAAAATTGATAAAACAAACCTATAATAATTTCAATCAATGAGTGTGAATGCAGAAAATATAAAATTAATAAAAGAATTAAAAATTGAAATTAACGATATAAAAGAAATCGAGCGTTAAAGTTACAAATGTGAAAGATGTCATGGAACATTGCTTCTACTATAATAAAAACTTACTCCGTAGAGTTGCTAGGAAAAGAAGAAGGAATAAGATTAATCTCTCTTGAACAAGAAACAATTTTTATTAATACTTATTTAACTTCTTTTTTATTAAATTATTAAGGCTCAAAAAACATTTTTATTTTTTTTGAAAATAAGTTTAAAAATACAAAACTATAAACTATAATTCTAAAGCTTAAAATATTAATTTATTCAGCCTTTGGAGCCTTCTTAGCAATTTCAACGACATGAATATCCTTTGGAATAGCTTTCTTGAGTTCTTCAGCTTTAGCTTTATCGGCACAGATATAAGTGTAAAGGTATTTGGCACATCTAACCTTGAACTTAGTGTTTTCACCGTTGGTCTTGACACGAACGGCACGAATTGAGCCGGATTTCAAAAGTTTCAAAATTTGTTTGAATTCTTGAACTTGTTTTGGCTAAATGTTGTTAGCTGTATTTGTTGTTTATTTTGAAGTACTTTAATTTAATTAATAATAGATGTACAAGAACAAACCATCCTACTCTCTTCAATCTTAGTTCTATCATAGGGTTTTTCTTTTTTCATTATTGTATTTTTAATTAATTAAAATTAATAAATTATTTTATTATAAATATTATTATAGACTTTTCTTTTAGTTTTTTTTCTTTTTTAAAAGAAAGAAAAGAAAAATTTATGTAAAAATCAGAAAATAAAATCTTAGGTAAAATTTATGGAAAAGAAGTCAAATTACAATATAGAAAAAGCAGGACTGGAATTACATTGTCTTGATGAAAATGAAGCACTCATTGATTCAGAATTTGAAGTAGGTTGATTTCTAATTGTTGTTGGTGGATGAATTTGCAAAATACGTTTTGTTTGTTGAGGACTTAACAAATTTTTAGAAGAGTCCGAAGAAAGTAATTGGTTGTCTATATAAGGTGTAGTTGGTATTAACAGACGACTGTGGTGATGAGTTTCAGCAAAACCCATTGTAAATGAAAGTTTTATTGGAACTGAAGTTGTTTCAGGAATAGAATTAGCTTTTTTATAACGAGGAGGTATTGATGGAATTGATTTAGAAGGTGCATTTAATAATGTGTGGGTAGTTGTTTTAGAAGAGTATGAACGATCAATTGACATATAAGACAACAGTTTTAAATTGAAATTTAGTTCATTAAATAAAAGAAAAATAAAAAGAAAAAATAAATTGAAATAAAAATTATATTATTTAAAAAATGGATGAAGTAAACAATTTTCAATATTAATTCTCTGATTTACATCAACTACTAACATCCTTTTTATTAAATCTATTAATATTGGATCTCTGTTATTCCAGTCTTCTTTAAATATTATTTCTCCTTTTAAAATACTTTCTGTATATTGATTATTAATTCTTGAAAATGGTGGATAACCACATACCATAACAAATAATAAAACACCGGAACTCCATACATCAACTTTACTTCCATCATAAGGTGTTCCATTGTATAACTTTTTTAATATTTCTGGTGCAATAAATAAATCACTTCCACAAACAGTAGATGCTAAATGGGAAGTAGTGTCTATTCTTCTACTTAATCCAAAATCTGTTATTTTAATAAAATAATCTAATTTATTAACAAATAAAATATTTTCAGGTTTAATGTCTCTATGAATAATATTATGTGCTTTAATATATTTTAAAGCTGAAAGAATTTGATAAATAACAACTTTACTATGTTCTTGAGAAAATGTATTATTAATAATCCTTTCATAAAGATCTCCTCCATTTAATCTTTCCATAATAAGAAATATATGTTCATTAGTAATATAAACTTTTTCAAGTTTGATAATATTTGGATGTTCTAATAATTGCATGATATTAATTTCATTTTGAAACATTGTTGTCCTTTTAACAGAACTATTTTTAATAATTTTTATTGCATAAAGTTTGTGTGATTCCCTTGAAAATGCATCTCTAACTATTGAAAATCCACCACTTCCTAAATAATTTCCAATTTCATAATCATATTGAGGTCCTCCATTTTGTTTATCATCTTCTTCAACTTTATTTTCAATGAAACAATAATGAATAGAGTTTTCTTTTTGAGGGTGGAATAAACTTATTTCATCATAACAATGGAGTTGAATCTCATCAAATAATTCTCCATTAACATATGAACCATTTGAACTAACATCTCTTGCAGTAATTATTGAGAATCCATCAATTATTTTTCTTTGAATTTGAAAATGGGTTCCACTAATATATGAATTATTTGAGAAACATTTTTGATAATTTCTTCCAAGAAAAGTCTAACAATTATTATTTATTTAATAAATAGAATAAATGTAACAAACAATTGAATCAAATAACAGAATATCTTCATAACCAAATGTCTCTGACTTAAGATATCCCCATGGGTGAATCATTTTTATCTTCTAATAAATGAAATTATTTAATTTAGATTTCAAAACTAAGAAACAAGCTTCTAATTTATTTTTAACTTTTTATTTGAGTTAATAATTCTTTCTCAATACAGTTCTGTTTATATTGTATTATATCTAATACATATTTAATTTATTAGTAATGTAGATATTGTGAATGTTTAATCCTAGAATAATAGTTTTAAAAAGTTTATAAGAACAATAAACAAAAGAATGGATAGAACCAAAGTAAGATAAAAATAGAAAAGAAATAAGAAAAAACATAAATTCAAAAAACCCTAAAAATGTACTTTAAAAAAAAACTAAAGAGGTCTTAAAGGAATGAAGTGTCATATAACTCAATTTGGAAGGATTGTACCATCAGGAATCGAGCGACTTTGTTATTCACCTGACAATAAATATTTAGCATGTACACGAGAAGATGGAATAGTTGAAATTTATTTATCTAAAACCAAATCATTATTACATCAACTTCCTATATTTCCTTCAAAACATTCATGTTGTGCAGCCTGTTGGAGTGATACAACATTATTTGTTGGGGGAACAACAAAACAAGTATTTGGAATAAACCCAGAAACTGGGATGATTAAAACAAGTATTAATGTATCATCAAACGTAACATGTTTAGCATATTCAGAATCATTATTTATTGGTACTGAAAAAGAATTTATTGAATTTTATTCACCATCACAAGATGATCCAGATTCTCTATGGCTTATGGGAAGACTTAATCATTCAAAAGGAAAAACGATGTGTATTCATATTAAAGGTGAACTTGTTTTTGCTGGAACATCTGAAGGAGTTATCTTTGGTTGGATTAAAAAACAAAAAAAATTTGAATTAATATTTGCTGTTTATGCCACTGATAGGTTGAGAGAAGTTAAATACAATAAATCAAGAGATGAAATAGCACAACCACTTGATGAAATTAGAAGACTTGAAGAAGAAAAAATTCCAGAAAATGAAAGAAAAACAAAAAGTACAGCAATCATGGCAATTGAAATTATGGACCAACGTACTGTTGCTGTTGGACTTGTTTATGGAAAGATACAAATATGGGATATTGTTACTATGACTATTATTGCAGAATTTAGAGAACATCAAGCAGATGTGTTATGTTTAAAAAGTACTACATTAAATGGAGAAGCAGTATTATTTGGATCAGGTGTAGATCATAAAATTGTATTATTAAAAGAAGTTAATGGAAAGTGGACGTGTTGTGGTAGAGTAAGACAACACTCACATACAGTAAAATCACTTGACATATCAAATGAAGGAATATTAGTAAGTGGAGGAGTAGATACCATTATTTTATTTAGACCAATAAATGATATGAACCAATTAATATATAGAATCTTTCCTATTGGAGTTGATTCACCAAAAGCTAAAGTATGTAGTACTGCTGATATGGTAGTTGTTCACGAAGTTGATAATAACTTTAACTTTTATCAATTAGCAATAACATCAAATGAGTGTGAAAAAGGAAAATATGAAATTGATAGAGAGTATTCATGTTATTTTACTATGAAATTATCTAAAAAACATCAAATTACTACATTTGATTTAAATTCACAATGTTCAATACTTGTTGTAGGAACAAAAGATTTAATAAGAATATTTGGAATAAATAAGAAAACTATACCATGGAGTATTATTAAAGAAGATATTAATGTTACTGGAGTTGTTAAAAAAGTATATGTTAATAATAATTACCTTATTACAATTATGACTGATGGTACTATCATTACTTCAGAAATTAATTTCGATGGAAAAGAATTAACAATTAAAGAAGAAAAGAGAGGAACATTTTCACCAATGTACTCAGTTGATAATGAAGAAATGAATATAATAGGATTAACTGAATTAAAAAATAGACAATGTCAATTAGTATTAATTGATTTAAATACAATGGAAAGTAAATTAATAAAATTAATTGGTGAGTTTATTCCTAAAAAAGTAACAAAGAAAGATAAAATGATATATGTCACAGGAATAAAAGGAGAATTTATTTGTTATGACTATGACAATTATACTGTTGACCCACGTACAACTATTATTAAAAAAATTACTTCTCAAAATGAAATTGGTAGTGAAAGAATATATTTTGATCCATTGTGTGAAGATAATTTTGTTGTATTATCTCGTGAAACAATTACTTATGAAAATATCCATTCTAAAATTCATAAAGACCAATTTACATGGTCTAAATTAAATAATTTACCAAGAACATTAGAAACCATTTCTCAATTTCCTTCAAGAATTAGTAAAAAATATGGAATAATTGTTGGAGGTGGATTTAATTTAAAAGGTGATTTAATTGTAGTTACACAACAATGGTTGTCAATATTACAATCACTTCCAGAACCATTTAGATTCTACAATAAGATGAATAAATTAGTTAAAGTGAATTGATTTTTTTTTTTTGTTTGGTTAGAAAACAATTTTAAAGGAAGGGAGGGAAATATTAAAAAACTTAAAACTAATTAAAATTAAAATGCAACAAACAGAAAAAGCTCTTAGAATTCTTCAATCATTAATTCAAGAACAAGAAAATAGTTCTAGTCAACCTGAAGAAAATGGTCAATGGCTAACAATTATTATTATGGTTGTACTAACACTAGTATTAATTATTTTAATTATCATTGGATTAGCAATTGTTTTAATTATGAGAAGTAGAACATTTAAGAGACGTGGGTATGATTTATTTAATCCAAAATATGAATTAACCAAATAATAAAAATTAATAAGTAAAGTTATTTCTTTCTTCTTCTCTTTTTATTTTATTTTTGTTCTTTTTTAAATAAAATTATTTCTTGTTGAAAAAAGAATTATTAAATTTAATTGCATTCTAATGAACGTTCTGCACATGCACGAACAAGTTTGTTATATTCTTTTCTATTACTTGTATAAAGTGCAGATGCTTGAGGATTAGCAGGACTGTTTGGATTTGGATCTGTTAATAAACTCTAATTTATTAATAAAATAATTATATATTTGATTAAATAAATAATTCAACAAAACTTGAATAGCTAATAAAATAGTAGACACTGAATAAACGCTTGACCATTTATCTTGTAAAATGTCTAAACAAATTCTTCCATCTTTGAATACTAAATGTTATAAGTAATTCATTCTTATCATTTGATTGTTTATTATTTTATATTAAAACTACCAAACCATTTGGATGAAACATCTCAGATATAAACTTTACATGTGGTGGTTTAATTGGATATTCATCTGAAAATGTTAGTCTTAATTCAAATAACCCTCCTTCAAATGGTGAATTCTCCGGTCCTGCAATAGTTGCTTGCCAAAAATATAAATTACTTTCATCAATTGGTCCACTTGAAATACCCTATAACATTATTAATTTTAGTTATTCCTTAACTCAAATTTCTCTTTATCTAAACAAACAACTGGTGGATCTGTAAGCATTGTCTTAAGATCAGCTGTAAGTCTCAGTAATGCAATAGACCCACTACTACTCATCTTATCTGATTTCAGTTATTTTCTCTTAAAATTTTTCACTTTCTTCTTTTTTCTTCTTTTAAATTTTTAAAATGTTTTGTATAACAGAAAAATAACAATTGAATTATTGATCCTCTTCTTCTTCCTCTTCTTTACCTGCAGTTTCTTCTTGGTCTTTTTCAGCTAATTTTTTAAGAAGAGAGTCATCAAGATATTTCGTTGATTCCATTCTTTTAACATCAATAACATGATCTCCTTTAATAACACATCCCCACCAACATCCTTCTCCATCACCTTTAGTGTCCATACCTTTAGAAAGAATAACTTCAATTATCTTTCCATCTCTAGTCCATGTAGAATCGTCTACATTAATAGCATGTTCTAATTCTCCTCCAATATAAACTTCTCCTTTAATAATCATTTCAAATTTATTTGTTTTCATTATTATTTGAATATCAGTTTTTGTTTTTAAATTTTCATCAGGCAATTCTATTGTTAATGTTACATCTTCCGGTGTTTGGGTCCATTTATATTTCTTTTCAGTATATCCATATTTAACATAAGGAGATGGTTTCCATCCAGCCATAACGTAAGAGTTCTGTTTTTATTTGTCTAAGTTCTATCTTTAAATATTATCTTTCAACGAATGAATGACGTGGATCGACATGGTGATGATCGTCTTTTTTCTTTCCACATTTTTTAGTACCAATTTGTTCCTTTGTGATGAGATTATTAATACGTGACAATATTTAATCTTTCTTCATTCTTTTTGTTCCCCTAAAAAAAATTATAAAAGTAATAAAAAATTATTTAAATAACAAAAATATTTCATTATTTTTTTTGTGTTTTAGATTTTTTTTTAGATTCAATCATTTCTTCTCTCTTTTTATATTCTTCTTCTTTTTGTTTTTCAAGTTCTGGTATTTTGTATTGAATATATCCATCTTTGTGAATAAATGTTTTATCTGGATGTTCGTTATAAAAATCTTGGACACGATGATAAATATGGGTGAAGAAATATAAAAGATCATCACACTCCCCATTATATTTACCATTCATACAAGTATAGTAATCTCTATAGAAATAATAAATAGCTTCTATAGTTGATAAGTTAGTATTACTTATATTTTGATATCTCCAAAACAATGTTTCTTCAGCACAAATAATTGCTTTTGGTAAATTTTTAATGTTTGGATGATTTAATACAGCATTGGCTTTATACCATACAGTCTCTATACAAACCATTCTTTTATACTTCTTAAGGTCATCAAAATCACTTAATCGTTTTGCATCTGGAGATGGGAATAATAGTATTGTTTCATTTGGGTCATATTGTGGTATTTCATTAGGAAATTCAATCCATCTAGTATCATCTTTTGCCACAATACAAGCAGTTAGTGCAGTTGATTTAGCAACTTTTTCTGTTGGGTGATGAATAATATCTAATTTGATTGGGAGATTGACTTGTGGTAATTCTGGAATAAGTCCTCGTCTACAATAATAACAATAATACTTCATTTTCTTATGACATAAAGGGCAAGTAACTCTTCCCCCTTTGTCTGCTTTTTCAAGTGGTTCTTTTGATGATAACTTTAACTTGTTGAAGAACTCAGCTGCCATGGAGAATAACTGATCTTCGTTTTTTGTAACTTTTGACTCAAAAGGGTTTTTTATGTTTTTTTGTTATTTCTATTAAATAAAAATAACAAAATAACAATAACATTTATTAACTATTTTTAACTAACTGCAAAATTAATTTGTTTAATAAATGAGGGTTTTCTTTATTGAGGGAATAAAGTTATTTATCACCACTCTAAGTAGAATATAATATAAATTATCATATCTACCTTGACTAAATTTTTTTTTGTGTTAAATTAGTCTTAAATTTTTTATTAGTTTCTCATAGTTGTTTATTTTAACCTCTTGTAAATTAGATATAAGTAAAAACATTCTTTGTAATCAAAATAAATATTTAATTTATTTGTGGCTATTAGAATCAAAAAAAGAATATTATACAGATTCAACAGAGCAATATTTAGATTTGATAACAAAATATATACTCATTTATTTTTCCATTTGGAAACATACTCTAATTAAAAACTTTTATGATAAGGACATTCACACAACACATTTTTTTTAAGCAGTTTCCATTCTAATTTTTAGGAGAACTAAAATTTATTTCTCAAATACCTATTAAATATTTTAATTTTTATTACGTATGATAATACTAATATAGACAACTAATTTTGTTAATGGATTCCATTGATTACAAAAAGAAGAAATATTTTGTTTAGAAATAATCAAATAATCTTTTGAAATAAATTTCGTTAATTCTAAAAATAAAAAGAACAAATTCACTGGCATTTACTATTTAAATAATCATCAATTTAATGTTTTCTGTATTTACTACACCATTTATTGAAATTATTTACTGTAAATATTTTGACATATCTTAATTTCTCTTTTTTCATTAGCATATTTTTTATTTCTTTATACATATTTCTGTTCTTCAAATAGTTTTCATCAATATTGTGACATGTAACAATAATCATTTAAAATAATAAACTAATTTATTTGTTTTATCACATATATTTATGATGACATTCTCTTCCAATAATACAAACACATTGTATTATTTCCTGTTTCTAATTACTTATTTTCATTAAATTTAAATCATTCATTGTGATAATCACACTAACATAATTTCTATTCATTCAATCCAATTCCATTTAGTTATTTGATATATTTTCTATTTATCTTTATTTAACATCACTTGTGTTTCATATAATATTTCAAATAATTTATGTTGTTATCATTATTTTATTATATTTCATTTTATACTTCTTCTTTATTTTATTCTTTTTATTATAAACAAACAAGATTTTATTTATGTTGATTTTGACAATTTCATTCTTATTAAATTTCATTCTTTCTTTAATCACTGTCATCATATATTTTAGGTACTTTATTCTGTACAATTTCATTTCATTGGAAATTATAAATGAAAGAATTAAAAAATAAGAATGAAATTAAGAAGTTAGAAACGAATAATAAAATATTAATCAAGTGTATAAATACCTAAATAATATAAAAAATAAGATAATTTATTGAAAATATTATATTGTCAATTCAACTATTAAATAAAATAGAATGAATAATTAGAAATTCATATTTTAAATGGATCTAATAGAAAAATAACAAATTAATAATGATTATATTTAATGATTAGTATTTTTGAAGTAATTAAATATCAGTAAGAGATTTGTATATAAAAATTGTTTCAAATATATGGAATACAAAAAGAAGATCTAATAATTTACTAAAAGAAATAATAGAAAGTATCATAATAAAATTGAAATCACATGATTTATTAATAAAATAAGAGTCACTATAAATACTTAAAAAATAAATTAAAGAAAATTAAGTATTTAGAAGAAGTGATAGAAAATTATCACATCAATAAATTAATGAAGTAAGAAATCAAATAATGAATTTCAATAATTTTATAGAAACTGAAGAGAAAAAAAGAATAGTAAATTCAAAAAAAAAAAATGAAAGAGTTGCTAGTAAATAATAAAATATACAAATACTATACAATAATAATAAAAATTTATTTATTACACTAAACAGGTCTTGTAAAATAGTTCTTGCAAAAAATTAATATAAAATTTGGATGATTAAAAATAGTTAGGTTATCAATGAATATCTCCATAGCTATTATTTTAATTGATACCATCTATTTATATTTAATTAGAAAACATTGTTCTTTATTTTTATTGTATGATTATTAATTTTAATATTATTTTTGATATTTTATTTTATCTTTTTATTTAATTATTGAAATACAGAATAAAACATCATATTCTATATTATTTATTAGATTTAATAAATCACTTTATTTTTTTTATCATAGTATTATTAATAAGTTACTTGGTTATTATCATTTGATTATATAATAAGTTTATCATTCATATTATCTAGATTTGTTTATGAAAAAAAGTATTGAATATTATTTCAAAAAGAATTGACTATTCCATTCAAAACGTTAATAAATTACTTTAATATGTAAATTATGTAATAAGAGAGTATTTGTATTATTTGATTACTATTACAAATGAAAACGAAAATAATCATATAAATGATTTAAAATTATTTATTTATTATTGATATTAACTATTATTTGTAATAATTTAATTGAATAAACACAAATAAGTAAAAAATGATGATATAATGGTTTGATATTATTAGTATTTTAAATATTAAAAATATATATTATTCATGAAAGATAATTAATAAACTATGGATAATGATATATCATTTTATTTATTATTATTTCAATATAGAATAATAACATAAGTATGTTAATGAATAAAATAATGATAAATTACTTCAAATTCGAATAGAAATAAGTGAATAGTTCG
Source organism: Entamoeba dispar SAW760 (assembly GCF_000209125.1). Lineage (NCBI taxonomy): Eukaryota > Evosea > Mastigamoebida > Endamoebidae > Entamoeba > Entamoeba dispar. Next base: position 41,222 of record NW_001855063.1, read on the forward strand.
TCATTCTAATAAATGAATAATGATAAGTTCTACAATTATTACAAAAGAAAAGAATAATATAATAATAAGAATAACAAAATGAAATATAGAAAGATACATGATAGTTCCTCTTATTAAAATAAATAAAGATTGTCATTTTCAAAATATGATAATTAAATGATGTAAAAATAAAATTGATAAATAACATCAATAATAAATAATTAAATAGATTTATTCATTATAACAGTAGATTTCTTATTACAAATAATCTCAATTCATGTAATGATAAAAATAAGAATAAATTAGTAAAGATAAAATAATATTAATAAATACAATCATTTCATATATAATGAATATAACAATTAAATGACTAATAACAAGAAAATGTATAGAAATGAAATAAGCATAATGACAAATAATCATCAAATCATTATAACATTATATTAAATAAAATTAAACAAAAAATTTACCAATAAATACATGAAAATAATATCTGAGATCATTTTTTAAATAAAAAAGAAACATCAGCACAAAAAGAGATTCATATTCTAATTGACTATAAATTGATGACATCCAGGAATTTTCTAAATATAGAGAAAACGAGGAAAATTTAACTATTTTTTTAATCAGTCAAAATTTTCATTAATTTTTTTGCCAGAACAATTTTAAAAGACCTAGTGTTATGGTAGTGCCTGCAATATTTTAATGTGCTGATATTGAGTATTTTATGTTTAATATTTCTAATTCATAATGACTCCTTCTTACATAATTACTACTTGGATGACATTTCTTTTTATCTTTAATTATATCCACGTGGCTATTGAAAATTTCTTACTATTAAATAAGCTATTTGCATGTATTATATATTCACCATTTTCCATTCATTTATATATTTCTTTCATTTAATTTATTTGTTAACCATTCAGATATATTTATATCTTGTTTTCTTTCATTTAATTGTATTACATTCATTAATTTATGAAATAATATTCTTACCAAATACTCTCTTCATTCTTTGAAATAATCAATTTAGGATCTCTTTTATTGATTCTGTCATTTCTTTTATATCTTCTTTGTGTTTTATTATGATATCTATTTGTATTATGATAATACAGATTGTTTCTATTAGGACTATCGTTGAAATACTTATGACAATGAAAATGAATGAAATGATGAGTAAAATAATTCATACTATCGTTATTATAACTATTATGACAATGGTTATTTTGTCATTACTACAGGACGTGTCCTCTCTCATTCATTCTTTTATTTTTTACTTTTCTTGAATGACATAATTTATTTTATTGTTTTGTTAACTTTAACACTTAAAATTTTTATGAACCAATAACAAATCGTTAAAACTACTTTTACTTGGTATATGCTACTTTTTCTTCTTGTGGGAAATTTAGATGTTTATTTTTGTACTCCTTATATATCAACTACCAAAAGAGACTTTGTTTGTTTTGTAAAAAGAAATATGAAGATATAGTATATCTCTTCTTCATTAGTGTTGTTCTGAAACCAAGAAAATAAGTAATGAGCATAAAATTTTGTTTCAATAGAAATTAATTATTTTTTTATGAAATTTATTCTCAATATCTTTTTTGATCACTGAGTTCTAATTAGTAATTTGATGATTTTCTTATAACTTTTTTAAAAAATTCATAAAAAAACTTTATAATTTATTAGGATATACCCATATTTTTTTATTAGATAAATATTGATTATTTAAATTAATACTAGCTTGAGAAAAGAGAAAAACAATAAAATAATAAAAAGATAATAGAATGTATATTTAAAAAAGGACAGTTTCCTAAAATAACGTTAATATGAAAAGTAAAAAATATTTTTTTTCCTTCTAATTATAAAAATTGTCATATTTAAATTTACTTTTCATCCAATATTTGGAGAAAAAATCAAATTTAATTTTCGTTGATGTCAAGAACTAATAAAATAAAAATTATAAATAAAAGATGTCTTTAAGAGAACATATTCATTATCTATCAATGAATGAAGTTGAAATAGAAGTTAAAAAAATTACAAGAAATAATAATAAACAAGTTAAAGAAAAACATATTAGATATTTATATGACCAGTTAAATAAGCAATTTTTAATAGACTATAAAGATGCACAAGAAGCATTAATTAAAAGGTTTCAGCAGAAATTCACAAGAAAACAATATTCTCATTTTCTTTATTTTATTTTTAGATGTATTGGAACACCAGTAAAACTTAAATGTTTTGAAATATTTTTAAATTATGAACATCCATTTGAGTTAAAACATACCCAAATAGAACAAGACCAGTGTAGTGGTGTTAATCAACTTGTTGCTATTTTTCTTGATTTAGAAGTACTTATACAACAACAAAATCATCAATCTATTATGACAGTTGAACTTGGACCCAAAGAACTTGTATGTTCATTTTCTAAACTTTGGGCAGTTCATTATGCTGATAATTTATTAATATTTTTAAATACAGCAACATCATTTAATTTTGATGTAACTGATTATTATGAATCTCAGTGTATTATAGATCTTCTTGTATTATTAATGAAGTCAATTACAATATCATATGTTCGTTGTTTAGAAATATCATACACATTCTTTATAAGTTTCTTTCTTATTCCTGACAATGAAATTTATAAAAAGTATTTATATTTTATTGAAAAATTAATTACAATAACACCTAAAATATCCCAATTCTTTAATAATACTATAATAAATCAATATTTTACTGATCTTCCTCAAATTCATTCTTTACCTCTTGAACAATTGTTTGAATGGGTAAAACGTAGATTTGATTATGGGCTATATATTAGTGGAGAAATTAAAACTCCAATAAAAAATGTTACAATGGAAGATTATTATAAATCTATTGAACCTCTTTCTTTTCAAATTAATGAAGAAATTAATTTCTTAAAACCTTTTACTTTATTACCTACATCTAGAGTATCGAGTGAAATAACAACTCCAAAAAAAGGTTTCTTTGGTTCAAGAAGTAATAGTAGAACTCGTGAAAATAGTAGTTTATCATCTTCTCCTCAACATTCTTCTCCATTGAAAGTATTAAAAAAAGAAAGAAAAGGATTAATGCAAACATCAAGTATAAAAGAGTCTTCTAGTTTTAATTATTGATAACTTTTTTCATCATTATATTTTATTTTATCTTTTTTATAAATAAAATAAAAAATTTAATAATTTAAAAATATAATTAACTCTTTTTAATAAAAAATATATCCTGTTTAAATCATTTTTTGACTTATCGAAGTTTATGAAATATCTTTTTACTTTCAATAATTAACTTAATTATAGTATAATTTTATATTTTAAAATTTATAAATATTATAAATATAAAATTTGATTATTTTTTGATTTCTTTTTTTCTTTTATTCTTGTTTTATTATAAACACATTTGCTTTTAAAAAACCATAATTCTTATTAAAAATATGCTTTTATGAAATATAATAACTATCTATTTAATAAAGAAATTTGTAGTTAAGGAATAATACTTTAAATTCATCGGTATTTATTAGATAATATAAAAAAATTTAACTTAAAAAACCTGAAAATAAATGTTCAAATTATTTTCTCTTCAACTCATGAACAATAAGATAATTTTCTAATACCATAAAAATGAAAATAATAAAAAAGTATATATTAACATAATTAGGAGTAGTAATTTGTTGTGATGAATTATACCATTAAGTGTTAATAATAAAATACTATTTTTTCAAAATTATTAATAATAAAAAGTTAAGGATTTCCATTTAGTTTAAAATCAATAAGATATGTATGATATTTGTTATAGTACTGAAGGCAATTGAAAGTTATTTAAACAATTTTAACAAAAGAGAATGGAAGAAAGAAGACATTAAATAACTTCACAAAAAAAAAATAAATGTTATTTGAAGCAAAATGATTTTTTATAAAGCTTAATAACAATTTAATAGTAAAAAAAAAGAACTTTGAAACATTAAAGAATAAGAAAGAAAGAAGGATGAATGACATAAAGACTGATGATTATTTTGGCAATATTAGACTAACAGTTTGGATTAAAAGTAATAAAACTTCAATAAAATACAATAAAAACTAACGATATTAAGGAAAAAGATGTATTAATAGATGATCAAAATTATATTATTTCAATTAGAAATGTTCATAAGACATATCTTTTAGGAATAGAAGGAGTTGCAGCGTTACGGTTTGAAAATAATAATTTAATACAAAAAAGATAAATAACAATTAAGATAAATATTATATATTAATAAAATTAGAGGAGTAAGTTTATCAGTAAAAAAAGGAGAATTTGTATGTATTTATGGAACAAGTGGAGGAGGAAAGACAACAATGTTAAATTTAATAGGAACAATTGACAAACCATCAAAAGGAGATATTTTATTATGTGATAAAAGGATAACGGAAGAAACTAAAGACAGACTATTAAGCTTTTTAAGATTACAAAAGATTGGATTTGTTTTTCAAACATTTAATTTAATAGCATCAATGACTGCAATAGAAAATGTTGAATTACCAATGATTTTATTAGGAAAATTATCAGCAAAAGAAAGAAAGGAAAGAGCTATCAAATTATTAAAAAAAGTTGGAATGGAAAAACGAATCAATCATAAACCATCTCAAATGTCTGGAGGTGAACAACAAAGAGTTACAATAGCTAGAGCATTAGCAAATGAACCAGAATTATTATTACTTGATGAACCGACAGGAGATCTTGATTCGTATAATACAGGAATAGTTATGGAATTATTACTTCAATTACATAAAGAAGGAATGACAATGTTAATGGTTACACATGATGTTTCATTAAAAAATTTATCAGATAGAATTGTATGGATGAGAGATGGTAAAGTAGGAAAAATAGAAGAAGTAACAAAAGAAAAAAGAATAGAAGCATTAAAAGTTATTTCAGATAAAGTAAAATTAAAAAGAATTGTAATAGAAAAAGACATTAACATTATTACAGAAATTAGAACTCCAGAAGATTATGCACCAATTAAATTTCAAAACGAATTCTTACAATTAAAGTAAACAACATATTTTTAATTAAATGAATGAAATATATTTTATTTTAAATAAGAATTTTTTTATTTGATAGTTTATCTCTTTTGTATCAAATATGTATTTTTATTTATTTAATATTTAAAATTGAAGTATTAATTTTTAAAATTAAAACACTTTTTTGACAATTTCAGAACATCAACAATTTAATTATTATTATTCAACTTTAATTGCATTTATTGGACAATTATCTTCGCATAAATGACATTGTAAACATTCATCAATTCTTGGTGCTGTACATATTCCATTAACTATTTCTAAAACTCCAGCTGGACAATTATCCATGCATGCACTACACCCAATACAATCATTTGTTACCGTAATTCTTTTCCCTTCAGTGACAAATACTCCCATGCACTTTGTATTAAGAAGTTCTTTTTTTATGGTTTTTAGGTTTTTATTTGAATTCATCCCTTTCATTACAGTTCACTAAAAATAATTCTTCTTTTCTATAAGTTTATTATAAACCCAATTCTCTTCTCTCTTAACAAATAATTCCCTTCTTTTTCTATTATCCTTTTTTTTTTTTTATGTTTTGTAAATAACAAAAAAAGGTTAATCAATGGATATATCCCAATTGGATTTTCTTCATATATGGAGGTGTTATACACTGTAAATAACAAAAATAAAAATAAATAAAATAAAAAACTTATATGAAACAATGTCACTCCCCTGGGTGGAAAAGTATCGTCCTTCAACTACAGATGGTATATTTGGTCATGAGTATATTCTTGAATCTTTAAAACAATTTATTAATGCCAACCAAATACCTCATATGCTTTTTTATGGTCCACCTGGCACAGGTAAAACTACAACAGCTTTGGCTATTGTAAAACAATTATGTGGAACTAAATTCTCTGCATTAGTACTAGAGTTGAATGCATCAGACGAAAGAGGGATTGATGTTGTTAGAGATCAAATCAAATCATTTGCATCAACACGTACCTTATATACTAACTGTACTAAATTTATTATATTAGATGAAAGCGATAAATTAACTAAAGATGCTCAAAATGCACTTCGAAGAACATTAGAGCAATTTTCTGCAAATTGTAGATTTATTTTTATTTGTAATGAAGTTCATTTAATAACTCCAGCTATTCAATCACGTTGTGCAAAAATGAGATTTGGTCCATTATCCCCAAATGCTTTAACGAAAATTGTTGAAAATATTACAACGAAGGAAGGAATGGAAATTGATGATGATGCAAAAAAGTCTATCATAGAAATATCAAAAGGAGATGCTAGAAGTATTATTAATACTTTACAAGCATTGTCAATGACTTGTAAACAAATTACTAATTCAACTTTATACACGATGGTTGGATTACCTACTCCAGCACAAATCGATGATATTATTTCAGAGTTATTAAGTTCTCCTTATTTTGAATCTTTTACTGTTGTAGATAATTTAATTAAAGCTGGTCTTTCTTTAAATGATATTATCATTCGTGTAGTACCTAAATTAATTGAAGGGAAATTAGTCTCTGTCTTAGATAAAACTGCCAGAATTCAATGTCTTTACCAACTTTCTCTTATTGAGTTTGTTTATTATTCTTTTATTTTATAGTGGTTAATTACTAACACATAAGGCAAGCATTATCTATTGGTGGAAATGAACGAACTCAAACAGCGGCTTTTGTGGCAGCCTTTCAATTATTACAAATTTCATCTCCAATGTTAAGTTAATTGATGATTTTTACTATAAACATAAAAAAATAATATAAATGTTATATAAAACGTAAAAAATCGATAATTAAAGAAGTAGATTTAAGCAGAAAAAAAGTAATTCAAAAGAAAAAAAACCTAAAAGAAAACTCAAAATTTTTAAAATCTTTTTTATGGCTATCGTTGAAAAAGAATTACAATACATTAAGAAAGAACGTTTCTTACAAAACAAACCTAGTACTATGTATTCTAATCCTTTCAGACTTCAATATTTTCATAATGCCAATGAAGGACCACATGGATTAACCAGTATATTTCTTAATTATTTTTTTGATACTACAATAGTCCATATGGCACCATTAAATCCTTTAGGAAGTTTTTATTATCAGTTAGATGCTTTATTAGAATATCACCCTCATATTTGCATTGGAGAAGGATATGGTGCTCTTATTTTGTATCATTTCTTAACTAATCATAAATACGATGGTAATTCAGTGTTAATGTACCTTCCTTTATCTCTTGTACATTCAATTCATCTTCCATCTAAAGGTAAACACATCTTAGTTTTTGATTTAAAAGAAGTTAATGAAAAAAATGCTATCAAATTACTTCCTCAAGAAGGTGAAATAAATAAAGAAGAAACAGATAGTTCAATTTGTTTAAAGAAAGGAAATATTAGTATTTATTTAATCAAACTTAACAAACAACAATTTGTTAATATTGAAGAAGCTAAGACAAATAAATTTACTTTAAAAAATGTTATTGAAACTGTTTGTGATGAAGACCTTGCTTTTAGCAGATTACAGGATAAAGGAATGATGATTATTAATGCTTTTATACTAACCTTTTTCTTTATTATCGCATACGGACTTTGCTGTTATT
>NW_001855063.1:48928-55118 GCF_000209125.1 Entamoeba dispar SAW760
AAAAGAAAGAAAATTAAAACATAATGAATTGATTTATTTTTCCTTTTTTATTCATTTGGTTCAAATATTATAACACTACTTTCAGTTCCATTAAAACAATGTTCACAGGAATATATTAATAATGCACCAAATTCTGGAATATCTTTTATTAATGAAATTATTGAAGGAAGTATTTCAAATTCATATAATAATTCATTCCCACATATCGAACATTTATGAACTTCTTCTTGTTTTTTTTTATTGGACTCATTAATAAATAATGGCTCTCCACCATATCTTACAATTTGTTTAGGATTTTCATTCATTGATGTTATAAATTTTTCCCATTGAGGATCTGACACAGTTTCAAATTCGTCTTCAGAATTCTCTTCTTCAATATTCTTAAATAATTTAATTTTTTCTAATTCACTGTCATTAAATTCTTTGAGTGTTTTGTATTCTTCATACCATTCAATCCATTTCCCACAACAGCCCTCTACCTTTTTCTTTTTTACTTCTTTTTTTGGTTGTGAAGTAATAATAGATGCAAATGTAGAATCGTCTATTTCAATCAAACTAAATCCTTCATCTTGTTTCTTTTCTTCTGTTTTCATTATTTGTTGTTTTGGTTGGATTGTTGAAAATGCTCTAAAACAAAGGTGGTGTGGGCAATAAAAAATTGATACATGGCGTGTTTGGTCTTCATCTATTGGACAATGAAGATATAACATTGACTTCATCTCTTGACCACATTCACAGCATTTTGGATATTCGATATTTAAACACTTACCATTATAACTTGACAACTCAAAATTTTCTTCATCAGTCTTTGAGACCCCACGGTTAGTGTAATAGCCAACACTACAAACAAATTTATTATTTGGCTCCATAAAAACAGAGATAATAATACACTCAAAAACCCTTTTTCAGTTTCTTTTTTTTTTTCTTTTTTTCATTAAAATTGTCTTTTATTTTGTTAGTTTTTCTATCTTAATTCTTTTTAGATAATATTGTCATGTCACTTACCTCTCGACATGAAAAGTGGAAACGTTGTTTTGGAAACAATTCATTCATTGCTACAATAAACTCAGTTGAAAATGTAGATGAATTATTTGATTTTGTTACTCATTCAAAACCTGACTTACAACAACTAATTGTGTCTATGATACAAGCTGACCACATCCCTGGTTTATCAGGGATTACCATGTTAACGTTTATAGATTTTAGTTTTAATACAATTAAAGATGTTAGTCCTCTTCTTGAATGTCCTTTATTACAAACACTTGTTCTTTCACATAACAATATTGAAAATATTATTTCCTTAACATCTTTAAATGCTCTCAACGCTCTTGATATTAGTTTTAATTCAATAACAGAAATAACAACACCACCTCACTTAGGCTCTTTAAAAGCATCTAACAACCCACTAGTACATTTGAATATTAATAGTTCATTACGTCTATTAACTATTGATGATTGCCCTTTAAAGAAGCTTAAATTAAGTCTTAATTCGTTAGATATAATAAGTGTTTCTAGATGTTCATTCGATTCTTTTAAATTAAAATGTGAAAATCTGAAAAGTATAGTTGCAGACTCCACACAGTTTAATAACCAGGTTATTGTTCAATTACCTCAATTATTTAATTTAAGTATGAACCAATCAGCCTTGGATTCTATTGTTAAAATGTTATCACAAATTACTACATTAACATCAATCACATTAGGACGTTGTAAATTAAAAGAAATACCACAAGAAATTTATACTCAAACTAATCTTGCTCGTCTTGTTCTTTTTAATAACCCAATCACTAAAATTTCAGAAGAAATTACTTCATTAATTCATTTAACATATATCGATATGTTAGATTGTTTAGTAGAGGATTGTCCTTCATTAACTAACCTAAACCAATTAGAACAATTTATGGCTTCTTATGATGAAGTTATTACAACATCAAAATACTATGAATCAAAGTTACCAAAACAATGCCAATTCATTGGAAGGGATTATGGTAAGTTTGATAAAATTATTGATAGTTTATTTCTTGGAAGTTATGCAAATGCACACAATAAAAGTTATCTTCAAGAAATGAAAATTACTCATATATTAACTATTGGACCATTACAACCAATATTTCCAGAGTTATTTGTTTATAAACAAATTAATATTGATGATAGTGTAAAAGAAGATATTAGTGTTTATTTTGAAGAGTGTTATCAATTTATTGACCAAGCAAGAAATAGTAGTGGTGCGGTATTAGTTCATTGTGCAGCTGGAATTTCAAGAAGTGCAAGTATTGTTATTGCTTATTTAATGAAAAAAAATAAGTGGACGTATGAACAAAGTTATAGTTATACTTTAAAATGTAGACCAATCATTTGTCCTAATAGTTCTTTTGTTGAACAATTAAAAGGATATGAAGAAAAAGTACTAATAAAAAAATGTAGTATAGTGTAAGTTTTATTATTATTTTTAAGCTCACAAGGACAATTTAAGTAAAATTAAATAAAAGAAGTCATATTAAATTAAATCGATTTTCATGTCTTTAGAAAAATCAGTTCTACATTTGAAAAGATCATTTGGATCAACATATTTAAAACCACCATCCCCTAAAATAGCATTTGCAATAAGAACAACTTGGTCCTTAGGAGTACAAAATATTTTAAATAATAATGAAAGATTTTCAAACATTGGACGTACAACAGCAGGAAATTTTAATGCTCTAATAGTATCACAAATAGCACTAACATCATACATAAATACAAATCCACCACTAATTGGAGTAATTTTTAATTTTTTAATTGTTCTGATAAATAAATCATGAAATCCATGAGCAATTCTAATTAAGAAATTCTTTTTATTTAATCCAGTTAACTTGCTATTAACTATTTTAATAGAGTTATTTAAATATTTGCAAATTTCAATTCCAATTGAAGTTGCTCTTGGATTTAATACCCAAGTTTCATCTTTTTCATCTTTAAATTTAAATTCATTTTTATAATTCATTAATTTTTCTATACAATTTAATAACCAATTACAAAGATTTTCTACTGAAGTGGATAGTGTTGATTGAATTGACTGAATTTTATTTTTAAATTGTTTATTATATTCATTTAATTTTTGAACAGAATATTTAAAACAAGGCGTTAGATTTTTTTCAAACATCATTTGGATTAATGAAATAGATTTACAAATATTATCTAATAAAGTTAAATAACTTGATAAAAATGGAATACTTTTATCTGGATGATTTGCTTGTTTTTGAGTTAAATAAACCATTCTTTCACAACAATCTAATAAAACATAATCTAGCCATTGTGTTAATGATGAAAATAATTTACTGATAACATAGTCAAATGAATCTGGTAAGGTTAGTGATTGTGCTCTAATTAATGCAAACGATAATTGATCACATACATTTTTAATTGTTGTAGGTTCTATAACTTTACTAAATCCATCAATATCAAGTTTAGAAACATTATCAATTTTAATAGACTTTTTATAAGTATTATAAGAATCTTGATTTTGTTTAAAAACAGATGCAATGTAACTGATTTCTGTTTCTGAATAGTTTGATGTTTTATCTTCTTCAAAAACTCGTTCAACAAGATCACTAAGAAATGCACCATTAATACCAAATGAAGTTAAACTTTTTACAAATGAATTAGTAATTTGATCATAAGCATCATAACATTTAAATAAATACTTCCAAAAGAAATCAGGGTCTTCGTCATATCCTTTATAAACATAAACACTATAAAAATTGGATATTCTAAATTTGAATATCTTTTGAACATATTTAGCAACAACAATATCTTTTTGAACAAATATTTTTTCTATTTCTCTTTTTTCTTTTTGAATTTGATTTAATATTTTTTTTAAGAATGCTTGAAGACATTGATTATTAATTTTACATACCTTATTATCTATTTCCTGATCTGTTTCTGCTAACTGTTCATCTTGTCTAATATCTATTTCATCATATAAAAATGCATTACCTTTAAGATACTCTTTAACACACTTATCTCCTCCATTTAAATAATACAATAACTCTGCATAATCTTTCATATCATTAATATTTTTTTCTGTCATAGCAGTTGAAAATTTTTTCATATATTCATTTTCTATATATGAATAAAACTTTTCTGTATTAGCTGTTCCAAGTGTTGTTTGTGGATTTTGAAGCTCTTTACACAATGTTTTTAATTTTTTTATTCGAGTAACAAAGTCAATATCCGGATATTCTTCTGTATATTTCCTTGGATCAAAGTTATTATCTTTATTGAATTTTGTAAACATATCAATAATCATTGATGCTTGTTTTCCCCTATTTGCTTCAACTGTTAAATCTTGAAGTCGTTCTCCTGCTTGCATAATATCTGTAGATAATTCAGAAACTCCATTTTCTGTTTGTTTAAATTCTTCTAATGCTTTATTAAATTTCTCTCGTGCATTAGTTACTGTTGATATATGTGTTTCTTCTTCATGAACACACTGCTCTTGTAACTGTTCTACTGATCTTTTATATGCAATGAATTGATTGTCAATTCGTGACTTAATAACATTTAAACACTGTAAGATTGGATCAATATCAAAAGCTTCAATCCCTTTTTCTATTGAATAGTCACATTGTTCAGATAATAATGAGTCAATATAGATTTCTGGTTCAAACGTTGACTGAAGAAATACATTTGTATCTTGTAATCGTTGTTCAATACTTTTAAGGTTCACTGGTTCTTTGTTATCCTTCGACATTTAATTTTTTTAAAGTTCTTTATTAACTTTTGAGTTCATTTTATATTTTTCTATTTTAAGTACTATAAAAACGAAATCTTCTCAAAAAAATAAAACAACTTCCTTGACTCTTTCTTGTATTCTTTTGTTACTTAGTTTAGTTTTGTAGTCACTTATCATCTTTTTGACGTCTATGCCTTATTAACAAAAAACAAAAAACTGAATTAGCTTTCTCCACTTCTTTCAGTTAGTGTTAGGAGCTGGTGTATCAATTTTTTCAACACTGGACTCTTTAGCCTCTTTTCTTTTAATCAACCACTCTCTGAGAGTTACTACTACTGCAAAGATACTTGCAAGCCCAATTAGAACAATAAACAAGCACCCAAAAATTAACAAGGTTGCTAATACATAATGGGCTCCTTGATAGTTGTCAGTCCAGTCTTCAGCAAAGACTCCAAAAGCAAACAACATGATTACAATCATATTCATCTTTTCTCTTTTGAATTTCTATCTTTATTTTGAGTGCCTTTTTATACTACTGTCTTTTCGATATTATTAATTCTCGTATCATCTTAAAAGTAAACTATATTTTATTAATTTAAAAACCATACTTTATTGAATAAATATCTTGAAATTTGAATTAAAAAAGATATGACATAAATTTAAAATATCAAAAAAATCATAACAGATCAGTTCCGTTAGTTTGAGGTTCATTAAAGTCAAACTTTCCAATCTCCTTAATACAATCGTTCACAATAGATTCATAAGAATGAGGGATATGGTCAAGATACATTGACATCTTTGGTAATATTCTCCCAAATGCTTCGTTTGGTACTTCAAACCATTGAGGGAGGTCTTCACTTGGTTTAGTTAAGTCTTCTAATTCAATTCCATCTGGAGAAATTGGCTTAGACACTGACTTTCCTGGAATCATTTGAATCACTCTACCAGAAGGAATAAAAGGGGGATGAGTTGTATTGATTAAGTTTATTGCTTGAATTAATTCATCTTTTTTATTTCCAATAATTTTTATTGCAGTTGTCATTGGATTCTCGACTTGTTTAACAGAATCAACAAGCAATTCTTTAGCATGTATTCCAATAATATCTTTAACACATTTGATCATTCCTTTAAAATACTCAAAACTACCTAAACTTAGTCTTGGGACAATATCATTATTATTAATTAAACTAATTACCATATTTTTCATATGTTTACAACATGCAATTTCTTTAGAAAATGCAGCTGCTGGTGCAAAAGCAAAACACTTTATATCCCAATCTGGATACGTCTCCAACAACAACGCAGATAATACAATACCAACACCACCCCCTAAAGAATGTCCTGTAATAATTATTTGATAATCTGGATATAGGTTATGAAGCATCTCCATTTTAGATGCAAGTGAAACAAACCTTCTCTTACCAGCATGGAATATACCAGAATGACATAACCCTTCAATTCCAAATACATTTACTT
>NW_001855063.1:55218-59187 GCF_000209125.1 Entamoeba dispar SAW760
CTGGTGATGCAGTTAAATCTGTGACACAATCGGAAATAGATAATGTTCCTCTTAGTACTATAAGAATAGCGTTCATGGATTTTTTTACACAAATAAGATAACTTGGATCATACGTATTTGCAGATGCGTTGTATTCAACAACCTCTTCTTTTTTAGTTTTTGTATGATTAAGAAAGACTGTTAAATTAAATTCTTCTGTTTTAAATTCTACATTTTCTACAAGATCTTTTGGCTTTAATCCCATTACTCCGTAAATTCCAATAGTGTATCGAGTTATTTCAAAAAGTCTTTTTAAGTGTTCTTCACTTAAGGCTCTATACATTAATAACTTTGAATAATTATTATTATAAGAAAAACTTTAAAGTAGCAAACATTGGCTGTGGTTCTAGTCTGGCTGACTCTACCCCTTGATGAATCAGATAAATCTTGTCTAACAATGGAATATCTAAGACATAGATATACAAAGTTCCAGCTATTGCGTCAACAGTATTAAAGTCATTCATCTGCTTCTTAAACATATCATAAATCTGATATAAAGCAGAGTGAGTATCACTAGATAAGTACTTCCGTGCTGTTTCATCTAGTGATTTTTTTAACCAGGCCTTTAATGAAGCTAACTTTCCATTTTGATTTTGTGGTATATTTTCATCTATTTCTGAGATTGCGTCATTTGGAATTATAATTTCAATTTGTTCTTCTTCAATAGCCATTTTTATTGTATTTATTAGTACTTTTAACAGAAATGAAAATGACTATTATAACCATCTTTTTCAAGATAGAAAGAAGAAGAAAGAAGAAATTATTACATTTCTTTAAAGAAAAATAGGTTTTTTCTTTGCCAAACATTATCTAACTATTTTTCATTTAGACCTATTATAAATAATTTGAAAGGATTATATCTTTTTATTTATTCTCAAAAATAAAAAATCAACACAAAGCCCACTCAATTTATTCAGCCTTTGGAGCCTTCTTAGCAATTTCAACGACATGAATATCCTTTGGAATAGCTTTCTTGAGTTCTTCAGCTTTAGCTTTATCGGCACAGATATAAGTGTAAAGGTATTTGGCACATCTAACCTTGAACTTAGTGTTTTCACCGTTGGTCTTGACACGAACGGCACGAATTGAACCTGATTTCAAAAGTTTCAAAATTTGTTTGAATTCTTGAACTTGTTTTGGCTAAATGTTGTTAGTTGTATTTGTTGTTTTTTTCTTTTAATAATAACAGTTAGTTGAATGAAACAAACCATTGTGCTGATATTCTTTCTTAGTTCACTAATAGGGTTTTTTAAATATTTCAAAATAATTAATAAATTTTTATAGTTATTTTATTATATTTATAGTTTATTATTGTTTGTTATCATATGATTGTTTTATGTTTAAATTATTTTGTAATATATAACAAAAAAATATTTGAAATTATCCAATCATCTGTTTTTATTTTTATTAATCCTCTTTTGTTCATTGTTCTAATACTAAATTTAATCAAATAGAATATTTCAAGAAGAAGTATTCATATAACAAAAATTAAACAACAACACAATAAAATTAAAGTTATTGTAAAGAGTTTTAATATCACTTTTTTTGTTTAGATGACATAACCTGTTTTTTTTAAAAAAAAAAGATCAAAAACAGAGTAGATAATCATATAGTTCAATCATTGTGTATCTTTTTGAATTATTCATGTGATAATAAATGTTATTTAATGAGATAAAAAAAATTAAATTGAGAATGACTGAAACATTCTTATTTATCAAAAAATGATATAATTATCATATTGAAATTGAAAAATAATAAATAAGGGAGTTTAGAAAAGAATTAAATATATAACTATTGTTATTGTAATTTTAAACAATATTTAATAACTTAATGAGATAGTTAATATAATATTTAATAATACACTAAAGAGACTACTTTTTAGTAAATACAAAAATGAGGTAATAATTATAGATAGTTATAAACATGAACCTATTTTTGATAAAATTAGTATATAAAATATTGATTTTATATAACTGTAAAATTAAATATTAATTTAATGTAAAAATAAGAATTATTTATGATGTAATACTCTCAAGAACATTAAAATTATACGTAAATATTTATTTAAATATTTAATTTATATTAAAATCAATATAACTATTAAATATTAAGAATTTAAAAACTTGGTAAAATATAGATTAGATTTAATTCTTAATAATAATATATAAATAAATGTTAATAAATAAAATTAAATATTAAATATTTGCTTAAAAGATATTTTTTTAATACAATACATTGATATATATTTCTTTTATCATCTTGTTATTTGTTTTCTCTTTTATAAAAATATTTTTTTAAAGATCTCAGTTATAATATTTATTTTATTAATAAATATATATACATGTTATTAGTGATATATTTCTTTTTTATTTTACTTATTTTTGTTGATTGTTTAATAATATAAATTAAAATATTATTTATTCTTATTTTATTTTTTCAAGACTTAGTATTGTAATATTTTACTCTTTATCTATTTTTTATTTATTTACATATAATAGATGTACTATATTAAACTACTGTTTTCAGGTTATAATATTTTGTATAAAATTATGAGATTTTATGACAAAAGAAACTTTATTCAATCTTAATAATTATTTCTTGAAAAAAATTAAATTTAATGATTAATTCCAAATTAATGAAAAATTATATTCTTAAAATAAATGAAACGATAGTTATTTCATAACACTATAACTTTACTCTTCTTTATCTATCTCATAGTTGTTGTAATATTTTATATTTTTCATTTATTTTATTTTTATAGATAAGGTATTATCAATTATATTATTTTTGATGGGTTCTGTTATTGTCAATATAAAATAATAACAATTTAAAACTATAATACAATTTAAGAATATAAAGAAAGAAAGAGAAATAAATAATGATAGAAATTATAAGTAGTATAAATATAAAAATAAAAAATGAAATAATTAATAATATAAGGTAATATTATTAAATTAATAATAATATATAAACTAATCAATTAATGTTGAAATAAGAATTTATGTATATATAATTTAATATGAATGGTAAAATGAATGATAATTAACCGAAATTAAAAATATAATAAAACAATAAAAGATAAAATATGAAATAATAAATAATTATATTCTAAAATATAGAATAGATTCAAATATAAAAAATTAGATTAATTTAAATATTAATAAAAATAAGATAATATAAATAAAAGATAATATTATAATTTTGATAAAATAAGAAGAATTAAAAAGTACAAGATCTATAAATTAAACAAAATAATAATCATATCATTTATTAAATCAATTTAACAATAAGAATAATATTAAAATATTAATAATCAAAATTCAAGAAATGATAAATACAATTATAATATTTTAATATTTTTTTGATTAATTAAAAAATGAGTTAATTTCAATTATTTACTTATTAAAATTATAATACATAATATTAAAAACAAAAGTTCAATCAATAGATATATTCATAATTAGAAATTCATCATATTGAGAAGTGATTAGTTCAATTAGTTCAATAATCTATACTTCTACAATAGAGACCATTTCTAACATGGATGTATAGAAGGATCCTCTTTTAATGTGCTACCAGTTATGTTATCTTAAAAATAAAATAAAAATTAATAAATTTTCTTCAAATTATTTAAAAAAAAAAAAAAATAAATAAAAAAAAAAAAAAATAAATAAAAAAAAAATAAATAAATAAAAGATGCACTACCCGGGAATCGAACCCGGATCTCCACCTTGGGAGGGTGGAATTCTACCATTAGACCAGTAGTGCTTCTTAATATATTCTTTTTTTATTTATTAATATTCATTATATTAATATTTACATTAATAAAATATATAAAATCATTCATAAACACAAAATACTTACAATCTAATATGTTTGTCTTATTAGTAAAATCTTTTCATATGATAAACAATAACTGAAATAACATAA
>NW_001855062.1:0-1996 GCF_000209125.1 Entamoeba dispar SAW760
GTTATTGGTTGTATTAAGAAATTTGAATTGTTGTTTATTCCTTTGAAAATACGGATTGTAGTTATAATTGACTCATGGATGTTATTGGAATAAAAATTTACTTCATTCTGAATAACAAAAATAATTGATTTATAAATAACACTTTTGTTAAAAATAATGGTTTTATATTCTAATGTATTACTCGATACAATCTTGTTCGTTAACAATCAAATGATGAATTGAAAAAGAGTCGTTTCTTATCGTTTGGTGATAAGTAGAATTATCTTTGAAATAATAGTATCGGTCTTTATTCTAATGGTTTAGAATAAAATACAGTTTGTTGGATATTTAGTATATTGTCAGAATGTCATTCGTTGTTATCAATTCCTCATTGAACATTTAATAAATAACTCGACTTCTTATGGATGATCCAATCCAAAGAATGTCAACAATACGAGAAATGGCATAGTGAGTAGAGAAAATGGAGGTTGTGAAGTATTGGAATAAGGTTTTTTAAATAATTCAAGTATAAATACCCCTAAAAATGAATTATAAAGAAAAGGAATAAAAGAATCACAAATCGGCATGTGTTTATTCGGAAAGTTCTTTAGAATTAAAAGGATGACCACTTCAATGATTACATTGTTTGGTCTTAATAGAGTTCACAACGTCATTGTTTTTTTTTTGATTCACTTGTTTTGTTAGTGTGGTTATTCCTGTAAAACATTATTGTGGTTGATGAGACAGTATTAGAACTAAACCCAATTTTAAAAAGTGAGCACAACAAAAAAGTGAAACCAAAATACTCAATAAGTATCATTTACAATAAAAAGAATATGAGAGTAGAAATTCAACATTAAAAACATTAACTAAAACAAATATTTTTTAAGAATAAAAAGAGATGAAATAATGGGTTAAATAAGTTATTGATAATTTTCAAAGACTCATTTTTATGATTAGTCAATTTTAATTATATTCAAAGAAACTCAAAACGTTATCAGATGAATTCTCAAGTGTTTAGTTTGAAAATTATTATTATGGGATTTAGTGGTGTTGGTAAATCGTCAGTGGCTCTAAATTACACGCATAATATCATTCTAACAGAGTTTAATCAAGCACATGGTGATGAATTTAAAAAGACCATTCAGATCAATGACCACACTATCTTATTAGAAATATATGATACGAGCGAAGATGAGTTCGTCGCATTGAGAAATCAATACATAAAACAGGGAGATGGATTTGTATTGATATATTCTATTACATCAAAAGAATCGTTTGAAGTACTCCAACAAATTTATGAAGACATTTACCAAGTTAGAAAGAAAGAATATAATGAACATATTCCAATAATAATTGTATGTAATAAAAATGATTTAGAAGATGACAGACAAGTAACAAAAGAAGAAGGTATAAATTATGCAGACAGTATCAACTGTCCTTTTATTGAATGCAATACAAAAACACGAGAAGACATTAACAGAATCTTTGAGGTATTAACAATAGATGTGCTTGAACATAAAGAATTTATAACAGAAGAAAATGAGGCACGCAAAAAACAAAAAGGGTGTTGCGCTGTTTAACCAAATGAAGTCCTTTTAATTTAGTTGTTAAGTTATACGTTACTCAATGTAGTATTTATTTAATACAAAATATAGTTTTTATTGAATAATACGTATGGGTAGTTGTGTTATATATCAGTTATTACAATTAGCTAAAACAGTTAATCCATTTAGTTATAAGTAAAGTTTGGTCAAGTTTCAATAATGAATGGCTTTCATCTATAGGAAGTAAACCATATTGTATTTACAACAAAAACAAATTGGTGTTGACAAACAAGATACAATACAACCAAGTTTAATATAATTCAATTCGTTTATTCACATCATTAGAATCAACAACTTAGATTAAATGTATAAATGAATTGTTTGTACCACCAAATTTTATTGAGTCAGAGAAAGACAGATTTATATAAACATATCAAAACGATAAAATGATAATAAAAAAGAAGTTAAAA
>NW_001855061.1:0-2913 GCF_000209125.1 Entamoeba dispar SAW760
ATTCACTACTTTATCTCTTGAAATAGCTGACATCTATACTTTTGTTGCTACATTATCTGAAGAGTTAGAAACATTAAAAAATCAAAAAAATATATTACAACAACAATTAGAAGATGTAATTAAAAATCCTCCTCTTCAACAACCTTCTATTCAATTTAATTATTCAGATTTTTCAAAACAATATAATGAAAGTATAACATCAATTCAAAAAGAAAGAGATATGATTGAAGCTGAATGCAAAGAACTTCAAAAACAAGTTTTAGATTTAACAAATCAAAATTCAACATTCAAAGAGAATTTTTTTAATGATTTGTCTTTCCTTCAAACTAAAGTTCAACAATTAGACATTTTAATTCAATCACTCATTTTGATACCAGAAACACTAATAAAAGAAGAAACAAATTCTGATCTAAATGAAGTTGAAAAAATAAATAAAAACAATCAAATTATAACTGAACTTAAACAAAGTATATCAGATATTGATGTCTTAAAAACTGAAAATCAAACACTTCGAGAGAAAATTCAAACTTTAATTGTTCAAAATAATAAATTAAGTGAAGCTCTTGAAATCATAAAAAAGAAACAAGAAAATGAAAGAAGATTGTTTAATGAAAAAGAAAGTATTTACCAATTAGAGGCACAACAATGGAAAGAAAATATTGAACTTGAGAAGGAAAGTAAAGCTGTAGTAAGAAAGTGCCAAAACATTCAAGACTGTTTGAATCTACTAGTAAGTTCATGGAAAAATACTGAAAGTATGATTATAAACAATGTCAATATGGAAATAGAAAAAGAAATGAAAGAAGTTGATGAAGTCCAAGAGAATAAAGCTGAACCACAACCAAAGGAAACAAAAGAAAGTGAAGAAAAACAATTATCTCCATGTTTAAATGATAATAAACAAGATCATGAACAAACACTAAATGAGTTGGACAAAACTGATAAAATAGATAATAACGAATTAAATGAAGAAAATACTTCTATTAAAAATGAAAAAAAAGAAGAGGTAACTTCTCAACTAACAAACAAAAAATCTGATGTTATAGAAATTAGTGATGAGAGTAAAATGGTAGATGATAACAATATGTCAGAAGAAAATCTTGAAAAAGTAGATTTATTGTAATTTAATTTACTCTATTTATATTTCTCAATTCATACCTAAAAAGTATGTTCTTTATATAACAATAATTCAAAATAACAACAGTATTATTCTAACTAAATTGAACTATCTAATAAAAAAATTATATTGAAAATATTAACAAAGAAATAAAACAGATCATGATAAGAGAGAACAATTATTATTCTCATAGTGTAAGTATTACATAAATTTGTATTAGAAATAGTTATTATATTGTTTAATAAGTTTAATGGTCATTTATTTTATTGATTGAGTTCAAAAAAAACAACAACAATACTTTTAATAAATAAAATAGTAAATATTGGAATTGTTTTAATTATAATAATAAGAGAGTGTATATAAACAATTAATTTAGATAAAATATAAACTAAATACATTATAATACTATAATGAATAAATAATAAAAACAGAGAATTAATGAAAAGGAATAAGAATAAATATGTTCTTGATAATGACATTTTCATTATGATACATTAATATATTCTAAATGAACTGTTAATAGAGTTGTTCTCTATTATTCTTTGCTTTATTAAGATTAATTCCATTATCAATATTTCCATAAAACTCTATAGAATACATTTTGTTGTTATAGAAACAATGTCCTATGACATCCATTTATTCTTTATTGTAATGGCTTTGATTTCTTTTATCCTTCAATTTTTAATTAGTTTAATTCTTTCTGCATTTACTAACCCATCGATTGAAACTACTATTTATATTGTTGTTTGTCACTTTTATTACATTTTCTGTTTGTTCGTATCTTAATTTCTTATTCATTTTTTTATTTAACAAATATACTCTAAATCATTAATTTTATTTATTACTCTATTTCTTTGTTTTGTTTTAATTTCTTCTTATTCTTTATTTCTCTATTTTTCATTGTTTCTTTCTTTTACGTTATATTTAATCTTGTTGATGTTATCACTTTTTGTATTTTCTCTGTTTCTCTGTTTCTTTTAATGTACATTTTATCCTGTTGGTGTATTAGTATTATTTTATATTGTTATTCTTGTTGTCTATTATTTATCTTTTTTTCTTATTTTTATTCTGTCTTATTGTTATTTGGTATTTGTTTTAATTTTTCTCTTCTTTTCTTCTTCTCTATCTTTATCTCATTACAATTACCTCATTGATTCAGATGATATCATCATTATCTCTTATTTCTCTATCGTTTCTCCTTTCTCATTCTATTATTTTACTTTTATTATTAATTGTCATCACTTATTTATCATTTCCATTATTTGGTTGGAATTAGATTGAATGTTTTCATTTGTATTTCATTCTCATTTTCATTTCTATCATTATTGTGTGATTTTATCATTAATTATGATGAAATGTTTTGTTATTTCTTATTCTTTATTATCTTTTTATTTCTTGTTTTTATTATTGTTATTTAAAACAATAAAAATGAAATGACATTTATTAAAATAATAAAATAAAAAGGAGATAATTAAGTATTAATAGAAATATTTTCTACTGTTCCTTGCTCAGCGGAGATAACTAATCCCGTCCCTTCGCTTTAAATGTATTTATTCTTCAACTATTGGATTATTCTTTGATTTTAGTTGTTGAATTATGATAATTTCATTTTCTCATTTATTTGATATGGAATAGAGTATTTTAAACATCAATTATTTAAATATTAATTATTTATTTTCTTTTTGATTTCGATGAGTATTAAAATTCTTCTTTATTTTCTTATTTTAAGAAGAATATATAATTATTACTGTATTACTATGAGTTAATATTCTTTTTAGAATCAACCACTAAACCCT
>NW_001855060.1:0-1230 GCF_000209125.1 Entamoeba dispar SAW760
AAATTTTGTTAATGAGAAAGAGAAAAAATAAAAACAAATTCTATAAAGTATAATAAAAGATATTAAAATGAACTAAAATTCAACCCTTAAAAGAGAGAACTCAAAAGAAAACAAATCAAATTAGATAATGTCTCTTGAAGCTTTTACTGTTTCTGCTTCTGCTCCACATAAATGCATTGCACCAGAAGGGGCATATTTTAATCTTAGACATATTACCCTTGAAGGCGATTCTAAAACACAATTATATTTGAAACATGATGAGGATGAAGTTCTTGTTTGCACTTTGTCATCTGCTATTCCACAACACTCAGTTGATATTCCATTATATCTTGATGAAGTTACATTTGTTGTCAAAGGTAATGGAACTCTTCATGTTGTTGGTAATTTCGATGAAGTTGAAGACAATGAATTTGAGGAAGATGAAGAAATGGAAGAAGACATGAGTGAAGGAGAAAATAGTGAAAGTGGTGATGAAAAGTTGGAAGAGAGAGAAGAAAGTGATGAGGAAGAAGAAGACACTAAACCAATGAAAGTAGTCATTCCAAAGAAAGAAGAAAAGAAACCACAAGCACCAAAGAAGGAGGAGAAAAAACAACAAACAAAGAAAGAAAGTAAAGTCCAACAACACCAACAACCACAAAAGAAAGAAGAAAAGAAACCACAACAACAACCAAACCAAAAACAAGGAAAGAAACAGAATAAAAAGAATAAAAAACATTAAAGAAATAAATTAATTGATTAGATTGTTAAAAAAAAATAGGTTTAAAATACAAAAAAACAAAAGAAAAAGAAAACAATAATTATCTTTTAATTGTAAGCAAGATATTTTGGAGTTGCAGAGAACTTTTGATAACCTTTAATAACTTTTTCTATTGCGTCTAAGAAATCTCTTTCAGTAACAACTTTTCTTCTTGCTCTAATTGCAAACATTCCTGCCTCAGTACAAACTGATTGAATTTCTGCTCCAGTAGCATTTGGACATAATCTAGCTAAAAGATCATAACGAATATCCTTTGCAACACTCATTGGCTTTGTATGAATTTTGAATATTTCTGTTCTTCCTTCAATATCTGGAAGACCAAATTCAATCTTTCTATCAAGTCGTCCTGGTCTAACCAGTGCTGGATCAAGTGTATCTGGTCTATTTGTTGCCATAAGGACTTTTATATTTCCACGTTTATCAAATCCATCTAATTGATTAATAAGTTCTAACATAGTACGTTGTACTTC
>NW_001855059.1:0-2943 GCF_000209125.1 Entamoeba dispar SAW760
ATTATGACTTCAATGATTATGCTAATATGACAAATAGAATAGCAAGAAATGTTGTATTAGTTGTTGTATGTATTGCTGGTATAGTATTAATACCATTAGGAATTTATGTCATTTATCAGTCAATAATAAACAGAAAACGTTTAGAGGAATTTCAATCATTTTAAATAACAATTAAAATTTAGTTTTTTAATAAATTATTAAAAATATAGAAAAGAAAAAATTTAAAAGTCATTTTCAAAGATTTTTTTATAAAATAAAAATTAATTAACTTGAAAACATTATTTTTAATTATTTTATGTTTGTTACTATTGGAAAAATTAAAGTTATTCAACGCTTTGTCTTTTGTTCTTGTTCTCTTGATAATTTAGACTATGACGTATATATACCAGAAAAAAATCGTAATTGTTCAATACAAGGTGATATAGTTGAAATAACTATATTCCCTTTATCTAAATGGACTACTTCAATTGTTCATTTCACAGGACAACTTTTAAGTATTAATGAAATAAAAAAATTCTTTAATCAAAGAGGGAATGTAATGCCTTATTTAATACAAAATAAGTTGGAAGAAAAAGATGTTATTCAAGAAGCAATTAAAGAAGAAAGAATATTTGAGAATTTAAGACTAATTCCTGTTGGAGAAGTACGTTCAATTAATAATCCAACTGACATTGAAGATATTACTGGAATTATTGAATCTGGAATCTTTTATCCAGATAATGAGAGTCTTCCAATTACTCCAACAAATGAAAAAGGTATAAAACGAGTTATTGGAAGGTATAGTAGAAGAGGAAATAATCTTTTTATTCCACAAGCAAAGAAAGAAAAAATAAAAATACCTAATAAAGAGGTAATACCAAATAATCAAACTAATAGTAGAGAAATAAGAAAACCAATAATAAATGAAATTATGCTTAAATATGGAAATCTACCAAGAACAGATATAACTTCAAAAGATATTATTACTATTGATTCTACAAAAACTTTTTTTCTTGATGATGCCATTCATTTTTCATTACTAGACAATGACTGTTTAGAAATTGGTATTCATTGTACTGATTTTTCTGATGAAATTGATATATTTGGAGAAGAGTTTGAACGTGCAAGAAAATTAAGAAAAGGAATAGGAGGAAGATCTAGACTATTTGATTATGACTTTTTAGAGTCTAACTCATTAAGAGTTGGAAAGAAAAGTAAAGCCTTTTCTATTATTTTTGAAGCAGACTTAGAGCAAAAGAAAATTGTAAACATTCGTTATGGAAAAACAATAATTCTTATTAAAGCACAATTAACTTTTGAAGAATTTGATTCAATTTTAGAAGGTAATATAAAGAGTATTCAAAAATCAAAAATATATGGTTTAAAAGAAGAAGAATTAGAGTCATATGTTCATGACATTATTAAATATGGTAAAATACTCTATGGAGAAAATACTATTAATAATGGAGAAGAAGTAACTCATAAATTTGGTAATGAATCTAATAGAGTTCTGGGACAAGAACTTCAACGTATTTATGGAGATGTTGCTTTGGTTAAAAAAAGTTCAAATGGTATTTACGCCTCTTTTAGAAGTCCATTAAGAAAATTTAATGATTTGTGTGTACTTCGTCAGATTGAATCTATGGCTACTTCTATGTCAAAAGAAGATATGACTTTGTGGGTATGTGGAGTTGATAGCCATGAGTTCAAACGATTGTTTGATTTAAATTAATTATGTTATTCTTATTTCTCTTTTTGTTTTTATAAAGAAAAGTTTTATTTGTCTTAATGGAATCTAAATATCTTTGTTTCCTTTGTTCCAAAACTACAAAATAAACTTCAAAATTAACTTGAGATGAATAGTAAAAGAACTAATAAAAACTATTAAACACCAAAAAAGATAAAAAAGGATTTTATAAAAATAACCAAAAAAGAGAGAAAATAGATGGAAAAAAACGGGAATAGGAAGGAAATAAGAAGAGAAGGAAGTTGATAAAGATAAAGAACTTGAAAAGAGGAAATCAAAACCAAACGAAAAGAGAAATGAGTCAACAACAAGGAAATAATAAAGAAGCAGGATGGGTTAGAGTCCAAATTAAATTATTTACACTATGGATGGACGAAGTACTTCAACAAAGACAAATGGGAGTAAAAGATTTAGCCGTTGATCTTAAAGATGGAATTCGAGTAATTAATTTCTTTGAATTACTTTCAGGAAAGACGTTAAAAGAAAAATATGATTTAAGACCAAAGAATCGTATTCAAATGGTTCATAATTTACATTTAGCAATGCAATTTCTTGAAAAAGAGATGTTAGTAAGAAATCCAGGATGTTTTGCAGAAGATGTAGTTGATGCAGATATTCATGGAGTTAAATTAATTCTTGGACTTCTTTATACATTGTATAGAAAATATAGATTAAGTGTATTAGTTGATAAAAAGAAAGGAAAAAGTATGAAAGAAGAAGATGCACTTTTAGAATGGGTAAGAGAAGTTACTGATGGATATGGAGTTACTGTAGAAAATTTCAAACATTCATTTAATGATGGTAAAGTATATTTAGCATTAGCTCATGTTATTAGTAATAAATCATTTGACTATGATGAATTTAAAGATAAATCAAGAACTGAAATTCTTGAAAAAGCTTTTAGTGTTGCTGAAGAGAATGGTATTCATAGATTGTTAATGGTTGATGAAGTAGCCAATGGAGATATTGATGAACGTGCGTTAGTACTTTATACTTCATTGTATCATCATGAATATCTTAAAAGAAAAGAAATGGAAGCATTACAAGGAGATGTAGAGAAAAATCAAGCACAACTTGAACTTGAATCAAAATCTAAAGATGATTTAATTAAATTAAATGTTGAATTAAAAAATAAACATGAAGCACTTACTAATGAACTTAATGATATGGAGAAAGAATTAGTGAAAAACGACTAGTGTTAACAGAATACAAAAGAA
>NW_001855059.1:3043-9399 GCF_000209125.1 Entamoeba dispar SAW760
CCTCCTAAAGGCACTTTTGATGATCCAGTAACAAATTGTAATAATAAAACTTTTTGTCTTTGTTCCATTTCATTAAACACTTCCCAGAACCATTGAATAACAGGGCTTTGAAGAGTGTACCCTCGATATTCAGTATTTGCCATAAAATCTTCAGTATCTATATCAGGCATTCCAGAAATAAGAAGTTCTAACTCTGTGTCATAGAAACAATTAATCATTTCAAAAGGAATAATAGAATAGAATCCTTCTTTGAATAAGTCTATCTGTTTTTTAACAGATTTATTTAATTTATAATCAACTAATAGTTTTACATAAAGTTGTTTATTTTTATCAGTAACATCAATATTTCTTCCATTAGGAATTAAGTCATCAATAATTGTTTTTCCAAATTCTTCTCTTTCATAACAAAACTTCATTTCTAATCCTTCAACACTATTTTCTAATAACCATTTAAGATTTTTGTAAAATTGTTGGTCTACACTTTCCATATCATTTAAAGTAACTTCTTGTTGTAATAATGCTTTGTACATACTTTTTGTAAAATTAACATCAAGGAACTCTCCATCATAAACAGTTTTTGCTACAACCCTTCCAATAAATTTATATAATTCAATATCTCCAAATACTGCTGACATTGGGTTTGGTTGGAATTGACCATCATCTGTTGGCATAAACAATAAATAATCAGCATTGAACATTGAAGTAGCAATAACCCGAAGCCATTCTTTTCTCAATCCACCCATATCAATTCCTTGTTCTCCAACAAATTTAACTTTTAATTTTCCTTTTAAATCATCATTTGTGGCAAACATTAATTGAGAATAACTTTCTTGGAAAATATTATTTCTATGAACTGAAATATAAAATCCTCTTCTTGAGTGTTTTCTTTGCTCTTTCTTTATTTGTTTTCTAAAAACTTGTGCTTTAGCTTCAAATGTCAAATATTTGGGATATCTAGATAATAAATTGAAGGATGTTTTTAGTAATTTTGGTTCTATTCGAATAATTTTTTCTACCATCTCTTTGTATTTATCCAAAAACATATCAATTGATTTGAAAGTTTTTAATAAATCTGGTTGAGCTGCAATACAGAAATTCAAATAGCAATAAACTATTTCTAGTAATACTTTTCTCATATTTTTATACTTTTTAATTAATCCATCTAATGTTTTTAATGATTGCTCTGTAAACAACTCCGTAAAGGAATTAATTAATGGAAGGCTATTTTTAATATTCTGATCAATCGTTACATTTATACATAAACAAAAAGATAAAATGATGTCAAGATCTTCATGTGTAAACATTCCCTTTAACAAGAAATTATATTGGTCAATAATTGTTGATTTGATAGTATCAATCATCCCTGGGTTAGTAAATAATAATAAAACAGTTTGTCTGATAGCGCCCTCAGAAAATATGCCATACTGTTTGTTTAATGCATTAACTAATCGTGCAAATGCAGTTTTTTTAAATATAACATAATGTGTTAGTTGTGTTGATGTGTTAGTGATAATCAATAATTCACTAAAAGTGGCAGCAATTAAATGTTGAATAAAGATAGGTAATTCAGTCTTTTCTTCAAAAATATGTGCTACAATTGGTTGGATTAAATAGACAAAGTCAGTTGATATGATAGAATATTTTTTTCGATGATACAGAGTTAATAGCACTAATTTTAAAACTTTTTCTAATGAAATTATATCAACATCTTTTTCTTCAATGCATGGTAAAATTATGTGTTGATAAATTAGTGTAACAATTTCAAAATACTTCATAGACCGTTGCGAGTTGTAGTGATTCATTAAACATACTAACTTGTTTAATGCAATATTTGAAATAACATAATTATTAGCTATAAATAACTTCGTTAATGGAACAATAGCCTCAATATCATAACTTACTTCAACTTCTTCGTCTGGCACTTTAAACACATTGTAGTGATCATTGTAATCTTCGCTATCCAAATCGCCATCACCAGAATCATCAGGGGTCATGCCTCTATCAGTAAATGGTCCATACCTTGAACCTTCTCTTTGTAACTCTCTTGCCTCTGTGCGAAGGTCCTCAGGTAATAACTGTAACATTGACTCATCAGCGTTTCTAAGAATGTCCTCCCTTAATACAGGATCTAAATCATAAATAAAATCGATTGTATTGTCTTGGTGTTGTTGTGTAGTTGATTGAGGTTGTTGGTTTGTTACATTATTTTGGTTTTGTGACTCTGGGTGTTGTTGGTTATATTCATCAATAATTTCTTCTTGAAGGTTAGTAGGAAGTGAGAAGAATGTATCTGGGTCAATGTCAGGAGGCAGTGGTCTTCCATTAAACAAACGTTCATTTTGTTCTTGTGCCTGTTCATTTTGTTGAGCTTCTTCATTCTGTTCTTGTGTTTGTTGGTTTTGATGAATTTCTTCAGTTTGTTCTTGTGTTTGTTCTTGTGTTTGTTCTTGTGTTTGTTCATTTGTTTGTTCATTTGTTTGTTCATTTGTTTGTTCATTTGTTTGTTCATTTGTTTGTTCATTTGTTTCTTGGGTTTCATTAGAACTAAACAAATCAGTACCAGGCATTATAAAATCTTCCTGGGTAGATTGTTGTGATGTTTCGTCTTGGTTTGGTTGTTCTTGAGAATTTGACACTTGGCTCTCTTCAGTTGATTGTTCGTTTTGATTAACCTCCATTTGATTTGGATATTCTTGTTGATTAGTAATACGAGAGCGTATACCAATTTGTGAATCATTTGGTATATTTTGGTGTTCTTCTTGATCAAAACCAGATAAGTACATGAAGTCATCGTGTTGTGATAATCCGTCATCATCTCTATGTTCTCTTAAGCCTAGGACTTGTTGGGCAATACTTACTAGTGTTCTACCTAGTCTTTGACTATGATTATCATTATTTACTCTAGACCTATAACGATTTAAATTTTCATGTTGCTCATAGTCTTCACTACTATTATCATCTCTGTCATGATTTTCCATATGATTTGGTTGTCTGAATAATCCCACGGATTCATCAATAGAAGTTTGTTCACGCCGCTCGCTTGTCAAATCAAACAAATTTTCCAATCCGAAATCATTGGTTTCATTTTCTTGCTTTTCATCGTTAGATTCAGTAGATGCGTTTTGTTGGTGTTTGATAACTTTAACAACTGTACCATTTAGTAAATTACTTTGTTGTTCTTGAATATATTCTTGGGCGGTTTTAATAACTTCTGTTTTGGTAGTTTTGAATTTCATTAAAAATGGAATCATAACTTTAAAGTCTTCTTTTACACATTCTATTGGAATATTTTTAATAACCCTTTGTTCTTTACAACTTTGAATAAGCGCTTCATTTAAACTTCCTTTTATATCTTTCATTTCACTAATAACATTGAATGAATTTAACAACTGGTCTGTTTCTTTAACAGTTGAAGTAATTACGATATATGGACTTAATCTAATCTTCATGACTCTTTTTATTAGTTCGTAAATTTCATTTTCTTTCATTTGGCTAAGTCTAGATACAACATTAAAATAAACTATATCAAAATATGCCTCTCTAACATTCATTATTTCTATGTATTTTTCCATTTGGAATTGACCTCTTTGAATAGTTTGGTCAATGTTTTCGATTCTTTCAATAATTTTTTCCACAGTAACTATTGACATGATTGGTATACTAGATTCTGATTTATGGCTTAGTACAGGATTCTTGTCATATGATTCGTTATGGAAAATTCGAATTAACAAGAGAGGGTCTTGTCCAATACTATTTTCAATACTTTGAATAAATTTCATAGCATCAAACCTCCATTCATTTGGTTCTTGTAATATTTTGATTAATCGTAACATTATATTCATTTGATGATATGAATTTTCATTTTGATATTCTAAATGTTCAATACCATATTCAACAATTTCAATAATTATTGGTTTATAAACATCAAAATTAATATTATTATTTTTCAAAACATTAAAGATACTTTCAAATACTTCTCTTTCTACTTGTTGATGTTGATTGAATTCTTTTTTAATTAAACAAATTAAATCAGACAATTTTGAATAGTCTTCAGTTTTATTGTTACATAATTTTTTGATAATAGTTAAAGCACCATCAGTAATATGATTACTAGAAAGAATCATATCGTAGAGTGTATTTATATTATCTAAGTACAATAAAATATCAGCATATGCAGATGATAACATAATGTTTGAAAGAATAGTATCATATGAAAATGATTCAATTTGTTGTTTAAGATAATCAAAATAATTCTTTTGAATTTTCACAGTGAATTGTACAAATGGTTCAGGTCTTTCTTGGAATTTATTGGGGAAAGGAGATTTAAAAATAATTAGTAATGCAAGATTAATCCATGATGAATAACAATTAATTGGTAATGTGAATTTCAAAGGAGAAGCCAAAATATCAAATAACTTTCTATATAACTTAAATGACTCTCCATACAATGATTTTTCATTAAGAATTTTAGGAATTAAAAAGTCATAAAAGAGTTTTAAAGGAACAAATGCTAATTCATCATGTTCTTTTGAATAGTGTTGTAATAAAAGTATATAATAATCAACTATATTATCGATATAAGTTTTAAGATTTGATTTCTTAAATGTTATAAAATCGTTATTGTTAATAAACCACAATAAACCAATACTCAATTCTTTTTCAAATTCTTGAGATTTTAAAGATGGTAATAATACAATTGAACAAAAATCATTTAAAATGTATGTTGAATCTGCCAGAAGATATAAAATATAATCAAAAATTGCAATAACACGATATCTTTTATCAATAGTATTAGTAGTAGTAAATCTAAATAGTTGTGAATTAAAATTTGGTAATTGAATAATTCCCTGATAATATCTTTTGAAAATTTCTTTTATATAAAAAGTTGCATGTTCTTTAGGAATGGAATTGATTAAAAAATGAGATTCTTCATTATAAAAATAAATCTTATTTAATAAAACAGATATTTTGTAAAGTTCCATATTACTAACATTTTCATTATTTGATAACTTCTTATAAATGTTTTGAAACATTTCTTTAACTAACGTAATATAAATTGTATTAGAACATTTATTAGAAATTAAATTAATTTCAATTGTTCTAAAATATTCATATGGTACATTTATTTCCATTCTCTTTTGAATAACTTTCTTTAAGACATCTTTTTTCATTCTATCTCCAAATGAATATAAAATGTCCCCAAAATTTAACGCTGTTCTAACATAATACAATGTATTATTTTTACCAATACTTTCTTCAAATAATTCAATACCATATCTATCATATATTTCTATTTGTTTTTCTGACATTGATCTTCTATTTTCTGAGTACATTAATGGAGATCCATAACCAAAACGATATTTATCTTCAATACTCTCAATATCCCAATAAAAACCATCATTAAATTTGTCTACATTACATTGTTTAGCTATATGATCTATAATTTCACATGAATCAAATGCTAATTGACTTAATAATTCTTTCGAAATCATTTTAAGATTTCTGTATTGTTCATGGACACTGCTCCATACATCACTTCCTCCATATCTTAAACATAACAAAATACAATTTATCATTAAAGAGTTAATATTCTCATCATTACTAAATGTGTCTGTATTTCTTAATTGTTTCATAAAAGAAGTATAATTGCTAATAACTTCACCTAACACAACAGGATCATCTCCATCTATTACATTAAGTAATGGATAATGTTCATTACTTTTCTTTAATACTTCAATAGTTTGTTTAATACATGACAATGTTTTCTCAAATATTTTTGTTGCAATTGGACTTCCAATGAATTTTAAATAGAATCTAAATAAAATATTTTCTTGGAAAATACTAGAAAGGAAGTCATAATTTAATGAATTGGCAATAAAAAAATCTACAACTAACTGAACATGTTCTTCGTTAACATGTGATGTAGTAGAAATAATTGTTTCAGCAAATAATGAATAAATTTTACAAATATCTCTAGAAGTACTATTAACTTTTTTTAAATACTCAAAGAATAAATCATTTCGTTGTTTTGAATTTCCTTTAAAATTTGAATGATCTTTAATAACAGAAAATATCCATCTATGAGCATATTCAGGAATATCAGTTGAAGTTATATAAGGAATAACATATGAAAATTCAACTTGAGAAGTAATTTTTTCAATAATTTTCTTTGCGAAATATTTGTCCTCGATAGATAATTCATTAATTAATCCATCTTCATGAATAATTTCAGATGAAGTAAGAAGATCAGATTGTGGTTGAAGCTCATTTTGAGACAATAATGAAATAGCCATTTTAACTAACTCACTAAAACTTTCAAATAATACAATTCTATCTTTAAAATAATAAAACAATTT
>NW_001855059.1:9499-16730 GCF_000209125.1 Entamoeba dispar SAW760
ATAAAACATGTTGTTAAATATAAATTATTACATAATAAAAATCGTTCAAAGAAATGGAACATTGTTCTATTTCCATTATGAATAGAGAGAACAGAAAAATAATTTTTAATGATAAAAAATGCATTTATAAATTCTTTCATTAATTCTTCTAATTTATTAACGTTTTGATGAGATAAATCAGCAATGAAAATTCCATTGTTATTAACTACAGGAATATTATAAAATATATTAAGTACACTATTACCAAGAAATGGGATGAGTGTAAAAATATTTTTTTTTAATTCTCTTGGAAGTGGTGATTGGTTGTATTTTTGCAATGAATTTATAAGTGTTTCAATGTCATTTGTTTGATACAATTGGATAATATTTGAAAGTGATTTTGGGCAATACTCAGATACCCCAAAGAAATTGATTTGTTTAGACATTTCAAATTAACTTTTGTAAGTTCACTAAGTTCTTTTTAGTATCTTCTTTATTAAAGTTTAACTATTTTTTTATAATAAATTTATAATAAACTTTCTTATGAGGTGTTGTGAAAAGATAAAGGTAAAACCTCAAAGTTGCAAAATTCAAAATGATAATAAATGAGTTTAATAATGCTATATATATCAATACATAAAAATAAAACAAAAAAAAGAAAAAAGAGAGGAACTAAAAATATGTAATCTAAAAAAGAGTTGAGAAATGAAAATATTATTTATTTTAATAATTTACACTAATGCACTAACTGTTTTTGAAGAATATAATAATAGATCAAAACAAGCTCAAAGAGAATTGTTAATTGAACATTTAAAACGACAAAATTCATTAAGGCTATTAGGTAAAATTGCAGGAAGTTCTTTATCTTATAATGAAATTATGCAGGGATTAATTAAACAAAATACAATTGAAGCTCAAGAAGGAAAAGTTAGTGAAAAAAAATTTAAACAATTAATTGATGGTCGTAATAAAGAAGTAGAGCAAAAAAGAATGGAGTTATTACGTAGATTAGCTCAAAATGAAATAGATTCAGATCAAGCTAAATTAAATGAATTAAAACGATCAGCATTAGTTGCAACTACATCAACAAACACCATTGATTTTACTGAGCTTAAAAAAACAATAGAAAAAAAGTGGAGAGCTCAAAGAAAAGCACTTATAATGTTAGAAAGAGCTCGTGATGCTAAAAACATTGCTTTATTAGAACAATCTAAAAACCAACAATCTCCTTCATACTCTAGTAAAAAACGAGCTGAATTTAATTTTAAAATAGCACAAAAAAGAAATAAAATTGCAATAAAAGCTATTTCAAGAGCCCAAATTGCTAATCAAAAAGAAACTGTGTTAGTTGTAAAAAACAAGCAGAAATCAAAAACTATGCATTAAAAAATGCTAAAAATGTTTTAAAAGAAACTTCAAGAAAAATTAAGAAGTTTAATATTGGAGATGATTTAATTTAATATCAATTATATTTTATGTTATCACTTAATTTTTTTTACTATGTTAAAATATTACATTGGAATAAATTCTATTCCTTCCATTTTTATTTTAGTTATTAATTTTTCTTTCATTAATACTTCTCCTGTTGTACTTATCATTCCCATATATGTTTCACTTCTTCTACCAACTTCTACACTCTTTAAATATACCAATTTATTTTCATCATGAGGTAAAACTTTGATTGAACTAAACCCTTTATTAAAATCATATTGAGGATCATTTATTATATGAAAATGAATAAAATCTTCAGTAGAAATAATATAAGGACATCCACGGACCTCATCTTTAATATCATCATACCTCTCTTTGCTACATTTCCTAGGAGCAAAATACCATTTGTTAACACTAGCTGAATATGTTACAGCTTCATGAATCATATACCCTTCTCCATAAATTCCAACTGCATTTTTTAGTGAAGTAAATTTATTTTTCCAATTGAGTACAGATACTTTTCCATCAATACTTATCTGTTTAACATATAGTGGATTGTCATTTAAATATTCTCCTCTTGGAGTTGTAAATTCTTTTCCAATACTTCCTACATACATTGAGTCCTTATAAACTGTTGCCCATTCAATTTTCATTCCTTTATCAGAAAAAAAATCTCCATCTCGCAAAATAAGTCGAGGATATGCTTTTTTCTTTTCAATATCAATAGCACAAACCAAACCAGTTCTATCATCAAATCCATATAGAATTCCATTAAAACTTAATAATTCACTTAGTTCCATTCCCCTTCCATTTTCATTAATTGGTAAACTAATATTAAACTCTTCTTGTTCTTGAAAATCATATGAATTGCCTTGTCTGAAAATAGTTCCTACTATAATAACAGATCTCCACATTTGACCTTCTTTACTCGCTTTGTCTAAGTCGCTTACTAAAGCAACTCGTAGTATTGGTGCATTTTTGGGATAAGACTTATATACTGGTTGATACTGATATGGATTAGGTGTTAACCTTTTAATCAATGCTATGTTTCATTTATAAAAAAAGAAATACAAACGATATATTAAATAATATAATATAAAAAACAAAAACAAATAAACAAAGAATAGTTATTCCTATAAGTACAGGTCTATAATGAAAACACACCAACCCATCGTTTTTGTTCATTGAATTTTTATATTTTTAAGTTGTTTTTTCTATTGAACAGTTTCTTTTCAAAAGAATACTTTTCTCATCATCTTTTCATCCCCATGATTAATTTATTATATTTTTATTATAAAATATCTATTTTTAGTTTGATATAATAAATTTCCGTTTTTCTTCTTTCTTTATTAACTTTCATTCATGAATTCTTTTTTTGCTCTTTATTTTTGGTCAAGAAGAAAAAAGAAAAAGAAACAAAATGAATGGTTGTCATTTTTGAAAACAAATATTTTCAATTCTAATCCAACAAAAATATGTTATGAATGAATTTAGCAATACTTATTTAAATATTGTTTTATTATGACACAACTTTTGATTAGAATAATTAACTTTTATTAAATACCATTTTAATAATTATAAAACCGATTTGAATACAAGAATATTTAAAATTAAAAACATTGAAACAAATAATTTAATTTTATTGTTTTAAGTTTCATTTATTTTTATTATTTTATTAAAAAAGACCTAATCCAAAATCAATCAAATTCACTTAAAACAAAAGTTTCTCAATTTCATCTTTCATTGTTTCAACAGATGGTGCTGATTTTCCTTTATCATTAATAATTGCAACTGCAATAACATCTCGTGAAACTCCACATGCTCTTCCAAGTGCTGCTTTTGATCCTACAAAAACATATGGAACATTTTTATCTTCACAAAGAATTGGAAGATGTAAAACAATTTCAATTGGTTGAGTATCTGCTGCCATGATAACAATGTCTGCTTTTCCTCTATTAAGTGCTTTTGTTGTTTCATTAGCTCCTTTTTTGACAAATCCATTTTGTTGAGCTTGTTGAACAAATTCAATCAATTTGTTTTGAAGCTCTTTCTCTGCAAGTGGGAAAATCTTTGAGTTAGCGTCTGACATGTATTTATCTCTTTTAATTTTTTGTGTTCTAACCCTAGGGTTTATATCTTTCAAATTCTTAAAATTAGAATAAAAAATATTATAACAAAAAAAATTATTATTTAGATATATATATTGTTATTATTATTATTTTTGTTATATATTAATTTATTGTTTTTTCTTTTTAATTTCATTAAACATATCTTTTAAATCTTTACTTCTAACTTCTTTTTTATTGTGTGGCTTTCTTTCTTTTCTTTTTTGTTTTTTTGGCAATGTTTCTTCATGAAACTCTGGTCCATCAATTTTAACAAAATGACCATCACAATTTTTTTTATGTTGTTCATACCATCTATCTGTTGGCCCTGGGGCTCTGTTCATTGATCTTTTAACGTACCCATAGAATGGTGGTTTATTTCTACAAGGACCAGTACATCTCCAAATGTGTTTATGTAAATTTTTACATTCTTCGTAGAACGTATGATAAACAGTAACATGTAATGGGGTTTTTTCATTAATAACTGTCATCCACTGATGAAACCGAACTCCATGTGAATCGTCATCCCTTGTTTTTGTTCTAAACAAAAACGCATGAATACTTTCATGTACGATAGTTGTAACAACGTCTTGAATACTTCGATATTTTAATATCCCTTCAGACAAACGAATAATACACCCACTATTTTTACCATAACATATTCCAGCACATAGAGTCATTCTCTTTGACCACTCGATGACAGTATTTGTTATATGTCCTCTAAAAATCATTTTATTAATATTTTGAAATACGTCTTGAATGTCAATAATATCTAGTTGAATAATTGACTTAATATAATCCACTGCTTCTTTAAAATGTATTTTAAAGTATGTGATATCTTCTGTTAGTTGTAGTCCATCATAATTAAACATACCAAACCCAGTAGTTTCTATAATAAAATAATTTTCTTTGGTTTTATTTAATTCTTTTAACTCATCTTCACCTTCTTCAAAATCTTCAACTCCAATTATTTCTTCGGTTGTACGAAAACAACAAGGGTCATTATAAAACACAAAATCTGGTGCTTGTTCATATTCATCAACATCAATGACTTCGTTCATTTAACTTTTTTTGTTAACTTTTTCCTTTTTTTTTAAAAGAAGTAGAACAGAAAATTCATATAATCTTTTTTACTTAATATAAAATCCTTATGGTTCTAACATTCTTAATTAATTAAATTTTGTTTTTAAACATAGGATTTAATTAACACCTTGTTTAAAAACTTTTTTCATTAATCGCGAATCAACTTCTGATATTATAAGGTTTTATAGTAACAATAAAATTGAATCATCCAAAATTAAGTTTATCAATTAAATAAAATAATACAAAACTAATACACTTAATTATTTTTCTAAGACTTTCTTCAAATAAACATTGTCTTTTTTAGTTTAGTACTCAACATATATTTATTGTGTTCATTGTTAGTTTTACTACTCTCAATAGAACTTTTATTTCTAAATAATGTAATTGTTTTATGAATTTGACTCAAAAAATAGTATTAACAACAATTAAAAAACTTGTTTCAACTGACAAAAAAGATATTGAATTATTGAAATAAATTAAGTGGAAACAGTAACGCTGAGACTCAGTTTTTAAAAGTAATAACAACAAGTTGGGAATAAGAAGGGCATCAGAATTGATATTACTAATAACAAATAAAATAACAGTAAATGTACATATTATTTTATTTTAAAAATTACTTCAAAGTAAATTTAGAGTGATTATTAGAATTAAATGTTAAATGAAATTATCCTTAAAAAAAGAAATAAACTTAGTAAAATTTAGTTGAGATTGAATCAAACACAATACCAAAATGAGTAGAGACACAATAAACATCTTTTTTTAAGGAGGAAGGTATTTCACAATTTTCAAATTTTAAATTTTCAGGCATTTCAATTGGATCAGTGATTGTTCCTTTTATAAATTCTAAGAATGAACTCAAACAATCTTCAGTTATTCTTAAACTAGAAATCTATGAAATAAATTATTTTCATATTCCTAATTACATGATTATAAAAGAAACAAAACACAATTAACAAACTATTACATTTCTTCCTTTGCATGAATTTAATGCTTCTGTCCAATCATCATCAAATATCTCATCTTTAGACTTAAAACATTGTATAATCTTATCAAAATCGTCATTATCATCATCTTCTTCCATATCAAATTCATTTCGTTGATGTCGAACTCTTGGTGTACTAGCTTTTATTTTTTGAGCATTAATAAGTACTTGAGGTGGTGGTAATAAAGACTTAACGAAAAACTGATTTATATGAACAAAAACACATTGAAGCTTTTGTGTGATAAATGGATGAACAAATAACTCATCCCATGAAATTCTTTTTTTAACATCAATTTCAAGCATTCGTTGTATGATATAAATAAATTCTTTATTAAATCCATCAGGAAATATTAAATCATTACTAATATTTGAATCAATACAAATCCATAATGAATCTTTATTTTGTATTGGAGGCCATCTTTGACTAACAAGATAATAAAGACATACTCCAAGTGAATACATATCTGCATTAATTGTATAATTTCCTTTTAAATTAACAAAAGATACTTCTGGTGCCATATATTGTGGAGTACCAACACATGATTCAAACAATGATTGTTCAACAACAATTTTACTTAATCCATAATCTGATATTTTAACTACTACATTCCCATTTATTTCTCTCTTTAATAAAAAATTTTCTAGTTTTAAATCTCGATGAAATATTTTTTCTCCACGTAATAAATAATGAAGACCTTGTACTAATTGTTTAAATATTTCTAATATTTGATTTTCACTCAATGAATGTTCTTTGCAATATGTTAATAAATCACAATCACATTTTTCCATTACAATGTAATGATAATTTCCTCCATTTAATTCTTCTTCTTCTTCATTTTCTGTTAAAAAGATTGGATATGGAGAAGTAAAATAATCATAAATCTTAACTAAATTAGGATGATTACAAATTCTCATTATTCTACTTTCTCTTAATACATGATTATCATTAGTACTTTTAATTTCTTTTAATGCAACAATTCTTTTTTCTCCAAATAATTCTTGTGCTTCATATACTTTACCAAAATGTCCTTCTCCAATAACTCGAATAAATTTATATTCATGACTTCCTTCATTAGAATAAATCAATAATTTTGATGCTCTAATAAAATTATGATTAATTAATTCTTGGAATGTTATTCTTCTATTTTCATCATAAACTAACATTCTTGATATTAATCCTCTTAGTTCATTATTACTAATATTTGAAAATATTATTTCTTTGTGTTCCATTAATTCTTTAATAATATCCCCTTTTCTAAATACATGGTCTCCAGTAATTATGAAATATAATATCATTCCTAAACTCCAAATATCTTGTTTCTCATGTCTATTTACTGTTCCCCATTGTAGATCCCATAAAAGTTCTGGTGCTGCAAATGCTAATTTATAATATGGTTGAAATGGTGATATTGAATGAACAAAATTAGATATTTTAATTCTTGGAAGTGGCATACTATCATCATTAGAAAGAAGAATTGTATAAGGAGTTAATGATGATAATATAATTTTACAAGTTGTTCTAATATATTCCAATCCATTTAATAATTGAATTAATGTATATCGTATGAATGAGATAGGGGGTGGTGTAGATAATCCATGAATAAAAGTATACAAATCAAGAAGATCCATATATTCAATATGTGAAGTAACT
>NW_001855058.1:0-1285 GCF_000209125.1 Entamoeba dispar SAW760
TAAATGGATAATTAAATCATTTTCTATAAAAAGTAATAAATATCAAATAACTTTTAGTGTACTAGTAATTGTTATAGTTATTATTAATTCTTGACGCAGTATAGATAAAATAATTTTTAACAATTCATTTTAATGATTAATGAATAAATGGATAATTAAATCATTTTCTATAAAAAGTAATAAATATCAAATAACTTTTAGTGTACTAGTAATTGTTATAGTTATTATTAATTCTTGACGCAGTATAGATAAAATAATTTTTAACAATTCATTCTAACATAATTTATTAATTATTGATAATTAAATCATTTTCTATAAAAAGTAATAAATATCAAATAACTTTTAGTGTACTAGTAATTGTTATAGTTATTATTAATTCTTGACGCAGTATAGATAAAATAATTTTTAACAATTCATTCTAACATAATTTATTAATTATTGATAATTAAATCATTTTCTATAAAAAGTAATAAATATCAAATAACTTTTAGTGTACTAGTAATTGTTATAGTTATTATTAATTCTTGACGCAGTATAGATAAAATAATTTTTAACAATTCATTCTAACATAATTTATTAATTATTGATAATTAAATCATTTTCTATAAAAAGTAATAAATATCAAATAACTTTTAGTGTACTAGTAATTGTTATAGTTATTATTAATTC
Organism: Entamoeba dispar SAW760; assembly: GCF_000209125.1. Lineage (NCBI taxonomy): Eukaryota > Evosea > Mastigamoebida > Endamoebidae > Entamoeba > Entamoeba dispar. Next base: position 670 of record NW_001855058.1, read on the forward strand.
TTGACGCAGTATAGATAAAATAATTTTTAACAATTCATTCTAACATAATGTATTAATTATTGATAATTAAATCATTTTCTATAAAAAGTAATAAATATCAAATAACTTTTAGTGTACTAGTAATTGTTATAGTTATTATTAATTCTTGACGCAGTATAGATAAAATAATTTTTAACAATTCATTTTAATGATTAATGAATAAATGGATAATTAAATCATTTTCTATAAAAAGTAATAAATATCAAATAACTTTTAGTGTACTAGTAATTGTTATAGTTATTATTAATTCTTGACGCAGTATAGATAAAATAATTTTTAACAATTCATTCTAACATAATTTATTAATTATTGATAATTAAATCATTTTCTATAAAAAGTAATAAATATCAAATAACTTTTAGTGTACTAGTAATTGTTATAGTTATTATTAATTCGTGACGCAGTATAGATAAAATAATTTTTAACAATTCATTCTAACATAATTTATTAATTATTGATAATTAAATCATTTTCTATAAAAAGTAATAAATATCAAATAACTTTTAGTGTAGTAGTAATTGTTATAGTTATTATTAATTCTTGACGCAGTATAGATAAAATAATTTTTAACAATTCA
>NW_001855057.1:0-1054 GCF_000209125.1 Entamoeba dispar SAW760
TTTTAGTGTACTAGTAATTGTTATAGTTATTATTAATTCTTGACGCAGTATAGATAAAATAATTTTTAACAATTCATTCTAACATAATTTATTAATTATTGATAATTAAATCATTTTCTATAAAAAGTAATAAATATCAAATAACTTTTAGTGTACTAGTAATTGTTATAGTTATTATTAATTCTTGACGCAGTATAGATAAAATAATTTTTAACAATTCATTCTAACATAATTTATTAATTATTGATAATTAAATCATTTTCTATAAAAAGTAATAAATATCAAATAACTTTTAGTGTACTAGTAATTGTTATAGTTATTATTAATTCTTGACGCAGTATAGATAAAATAATTTTTAACAATTCATTCTAACATAATTTATTAATTATTGATAATTAAATCATTTTCTATAAAAAGTAATAAATATCAAATAACTTTTAGTGTACTAGTAATTGTTATAGTTATTATTAATTCTTGACGCAGTATAGATAAAATAATTTTTAACAATTCATTCTAACATAATTTATTAATTATTGATAATTAAATCATTTTCTATAAAAAGTAATAAATATCAAATAACTTTTAGTGTACTAGTAATTGTTATAGTTATTATTAATTCTTGACGCAGTACATTTGAGATATTAATAATTATTAAAATAATAGTGTTCTATTTATAGATTATTTTTTGTTATTCATTGTAGAAATAACATTTTTTAAATCAAGATTTTATGAAGTATAAGTTATTTATTTTTAAATCAACATTTTTCAAAAAATCTTTTCTATTAAAAAACTATATTATTTTATTATTTAAACTATTTCAATTCAAACGTTAAAAAGATGAATAAAATCGTTCAATTTATCATTACAACATCATTAAATAAAGAGTTGTTTAGAATTCAATTCTGAACAACTTTTACCTTATAAATTTTTATACTTTCGTTGACATTTTTTGAGATATTAATATAAAAAAATAATGATTAATATTAAAAAATTATTTAATATCTTTATATCTCATTCTTTAAATTAAATTCTGTTTAACAATTATCTTAATCTG
>NW_001855056.1:0-1261 GCF_000209125.1 Entamoeba dispar SAW760
TATTAACTCATTCCCTATTTCTTATTATGACTCATCCTCTATCATGAAATACAATTAACAATTATTGGTTCTTTTGTTATTGTTAATCTCTCTTATTTGTTGAAGGTTTCTTTTATTATACAAGTGTCTTTCAATGGTCAGATAGTTATGACAATCAAATTACAACACTTTGATTTCTTTGTTTGTGTGGGTTTGTTTGATTTTAACTGTTGTTTTGTTAATTGTGATTAATCCTCAAGACAAAAACACAAGAAGAGACATTCATGTGTTTAATGAATCTAAAGAAGATTTGAACAATGAAGTGAAATGAATGTTCATAAACACTCCAAACATAGCTAATTCACCACAAAATGAAAGAATCCCTATTGACATCTTTATCTATCACACACCAGACAATTATAGTAATATCCCAATGACAAGAATCGCACATACAGCAAACTGTCATGTTATTGAAGGATCCACGTTGCATTTAACTCAAAAATAGACACACAAACCATTGTAATAACATGAATTAGAAACAAACTTGGTATGAAGAGAATCTATAAATGTATATTACATGTAAACACGTGGCAAGCGTTAAAGTGAAATAAAAGAAGAACTAAAAGCACAAAACACCATAGAGAAGAGATGATAAACAGAGTAGAACTCACAGTGGAATTATTACGAAAATATCGAGGAGAGTTGACACATGAGAAAGTTGTTAGATTGAACAGAATAGTCAAGGTTGTTGAAAGTATTCATCAGAGTCATCAAAACGAGGAAGTTATCATTCCAAGTAAAGAAGCTATTAGTGAGGTTCTTGATAACCCAAATGATGAAAACATGAAGACATTCATTGAATGCACATTCAAAGAAAAAGTCAATGTTGGTGAGACAGACATTAAGAAAATCTATGAAGAACAAGAAAGTAGTGCAGTTGAGTTATTGAAAGACATCATGGATGTTTTAATGAATGAGAACATCAAGAAATATGTAAGCAATAAAGCAATTAAAAGAATTACACAAATGGCACAGAAGATTCGTAACAACATTGTGGAGTGTATCAATGAAAATATGAGAATGGAAGAAGAGAAGAATCAAGAAACAACAACACCACCAGAAATGACAAATATTCCAATCAGTGAAGGAAACAAAACAGAAGAGCAAGAGAGTCCTAAAGAAACAGAAGAAGAGAGAGTGAATAGGGAATTTGGAGAGAAGATGAGAAGTCTTGAAATTGAGTTAGACAAAATCAAAAGAAAATACATGCATCAAAAAGGTT
>NW_001855056.1:1361-2464 GCF_000209125.1 Entamoeba dispar SAW760
AAGGTTTTGAAGAACATGGGGAAGATGTAGAATATTTGATGAAACAAGAAAAGGCGGTGAAAGAATGTGAAAACATGATTAAGAATGGGATTGAAGTGAATGAGATGAATATGAAAGTGTTAATGGATTTGGATGGGTTTGTTGGATTAAATGAGGAGAATCGTAAGAAAAGAAAGGATTTAGTAATTAAAATACAGGAAGAATTGGATGAGATTGAAGGAATGGTCAAGAAGTTAAGAGTCACAAAGATGAAAGTCGAGAAGAGAGTAGAAGAGATTGAAAAACAAAAACAAGCAATGGAAGAAGAAAAAAAGAAAGAAGAAGAGGAGAAAAGAAAAGAGGAAGAAGAGAAAAAGAAAGCAGAGGAAGAGAAAGAAAAGGCAATTGAGGAATTAAAGAAAAAGAAAGAAGAAGAAATGAAAAGAAAAAGTGGAATAGGAAAACAACAAAACCAACGATATGTTAGACCAAAGAAAACACAAAGTGAAAGAGAAGAAGAAAATAAGGAAGAAGAAGAAAAAGCAATAGAACTAGAGAAGAAAAGTAATTCAGAAAGAATTAGAGAAATGATTGATTGGAGTAAAATGAAAATGAATGTTAAATTCCAAGTTAGTGATAGAGGAAATAATGTCATTGTTTATGGTACAATAGCAGGATTAAAGGATGAAGACATTGATGTTAATATCACAAAGAATGGATATTTGAAAGTTAGTGGAGTTAAAAAACCAAATGACAATGAAATGAATATGATTATAAGAACTATCAAACAACGAATGGGCAATATAAGTGATGAAGATATTGCAAAGATTGCAATGAAATATTGTAATGGAAGATTTGGAACATTTAGTCAATTATATGAAATTCCAGAAGATATTGATATTAAGAATATTACAGTCAATTATGATGAAGGAATTCTTCAAGTAAATTTACCAAGAAAACAACAAACAAGAAGAAGCATGTATCCAAGATTTGGTATGAATGATTACAATGATGGATATGATGATCCATATGATTCATTCTGGTAAACAAATGATATTTATTAATTGTATTTGTTTTGTTACACTTTAACTTTTAAGTATTTACTTATTTCATCTCAACAACTA
>NW_001855055.1:0-2172 GCF_000209125.1 Entamoeba dispar SAW760
ACTTTATATTACTTATCATATCCTAGATATATTAGATATACTACTTATACTACTTATACTACTTATACTATTTTTATTATTTTTATTATTTTTATTATTTTTATTATCTTTATTATCTTTATTATCTTTACTATCTTTACTATCTTTACTATCTTTACTATCTTTACTACACCTTCCATCTTATCTTATGTATATAACTATATCACTATATTCCCTACCAACTTATTATTATATGTATATCTTATCATATGTATATATCACTATTCTTTAGTTACTTACTTATCTATATATAAATATATATAAACCTTTATCTATATCACTATCTATATCCTTTATCTATATATATATATATCTTTGTCTATATCTTTATCTATATCACTTGATATATCTTTATCTACTTTATTTATATCACTAACTATATCCTTTTGACCTTTTACTACTTTATAAACCTTTCTTAGTGTATCTATATACCTTTGACCTTTTACCAGTTTATAAAGGTTTCATGGTGTAGTTGGTTATCACATCATCTTGACGTGGTGAGGGTCCCCGGATCGAACCCGGGTGAAACCATTTTATACTTATAGTAGATGTTTATACTTATAATGTATATCATTCCTTTATATATCTATTTTATATTTATATTTATATTTATATTTATATTTATACATCTATGTTTAATTATTTCAAAAACTATACCTATACCTATATTCTTATCCTTTATATATGTTTATTTATATGTATATATGTATATATGTTTATATAATCTACTTCTTTATATGTTATTATGTTATTATGTTATTATGTTATTAAGTATATATGTATATATGTTTATATGTTAATATATATATATGTTTATGTTATCTACTTCTTTATATATGTTTATGTTTATGTTTATGTTTATGTTTAATCTTTCCCCTTTTTATATTTCTATTATTTATTTATATACTTTCACTTTCTTATATACTCCCTTTTTACTTTTTACTTCCTTCTTTAACTTGTAAGCTTCCTTAGCTCAGCTGGTAGCAGCGTTAGACTGAAGTTCTAAAGGTCGTTGGTTCGAACCCGACAGGAAGCATACGCTTTTTAGACTTTATATTACTTATCATATCCTAGATATATTAGATATACTACTTATACTACTTATACTACTTATACTATTTTTATTATTTTTATTATTTTTATTATTTTTATTATCTTTATTATCTTTATTATCTTTACTATCTTTACTATCTTTACTATCTTTACTATCTTTACTACACCTTCCATCTTATCTTATGTATATAACTATATCACTATATTCCCTACCAACTTATTATTATATGTATATCTTATCATATGTATATATCACTATTCTTTAGTTACTTACTTATCTATATATAAATATATATAAACCTTTATCTATATCACTATCTATATCCTTTATCTATATATATATATATCTTTGTCTATATCTTTATCTATATCACTTGATATATCTTTATCTACTTTATTTATATCACTAACTATATCCTTTTGACCTTTTACTACTTTATAAACCTTTCTTAGTGTATCTATATACCTTTGACCTTTTACCAGTTTATAAAGGTTTCATGGTGTAGTTGGTTATCACATCATCTTGACGTGGTGAGGGTCCCCGGATCGAACCCGGGTGAAACCATTTTATACTTATAGTAGATGTTTATACTTATAATGTATATCATTCCTTTATATATCTATTTTATATTTATATTTATATTTATATTTATATTTATACATCTATGTTTAATTATTTCAAAAACTATACCTATACCTATATTCTTATCCTTTATATATGTTTATTTATATGTATATATGTATATATGTTTATATAATCTACTTCTTTATATGTTATTATGTTATTATGTTATTATGTTATTAAGTATATATGTATATATGTTTATATGTTAATATATATATATGTTTATGTTATCTACTTCTTTATATATGTTTATGTTTATGTTTATGTTTATGTTTAATCTTTCCCCTTTTTATATTTCTATTATTTATTTATATACTTTCACTTTCTTATATACTCCCTTTTTACTTTTTACTTCCTTCTTTAACTTGTAAGCTTCCTTAGCTCAGCTGGTAGCAGCGTTAGACTGAAGTTCTAAAGGTCGTTGGTTCGAACCCGACAGGAAGCATACGCTTTTT
>NW_001855054.1:0-1727 GCF_000209125.1 Entamoeba dispar SAW760
ATATTATGTTAATGAAACAATTCTAAATTTAAATTAATTATGATATTTTCTAATTTTGATAATACACTCATCATATTTATTATCTATTCATTTATTTTATTCTCTCTATTATTTATTTTCTATTTATTTCTTTAATATAATATATAATATGTTTATTTATGAATTATAATCTTTAATTTTATATCTTATTATAATTTATTATCTGATTCATTATTTAATTTATTCTTATTTATTATATTCTTATCATTATTTTATTTATTTTCATTCTTTATTTTCTTCTTATTTATTGTATTATTCTTATTTATATTTAATATTGATTATTATTATGTTATAATTTTATTATTTTATCTTGTTATTTCTATTCTTTTATTTTATTTGATATAAATCTGTTTATTATTTATTTTATTAAATTAAACATTAAATATTAATTTATTCTTTCTTCAATTAAAGAATTATCATCATTAATCCAACAATAATCATAACTAGATTTATTGTCATTATTCTATTTCAACTACTTGGATATGCACAAATTCCTTTAACACATTTATTTTTATTATAATCAAACTTGTATCCTGAGTCACAATAAGCTAGTACACATTTTGTACTCCATTCTCCTTTATCTCCACATTCATATCCTCCATGTCCATGTTTTATATTAATTTCTTTATCACATTTATTATCTATTTTAACCAATCTTTTATTCTTTGGATTACATTTTGTTTGATATTTCTCTATTATCTTCTTTGTTTCTTCTTCAAATTCTTCTATTATTTCATCTCCTATAACATATGGATATATATTTACTCTTTCATCTACTATATCTTTTATAAATTCTCTCGGAATATTTTCATTATATTTATAATTATGTTTAAATGTTTCTAAAATACTATAACTAAGTGAAAATTCTAATGGTTTGTAATCATATTGTTTTTCTGTAATTATACTTATCATTCTATTTGATGGTGATTGTCCTACTTCAATTTCTTCATCTTTACCATATGAATCACCATCATATCATACAATAATACCACTTCTCCATTCTTTTATTCATTTTGTTATAAATAAACAAGTAGAATAACAATATGAATATGTATAAATTATTATTTCTGTTGATTTTCTTTGATGTTTTAATGGTTGAATTTGTGGTTATGAAACATATTCTGATATTTGTGTAATTTTATGTTTAATATCACCATATTTAATAATATTTGGTTTTGCATACAATCTTCTCTGTCTTCTAATACAATATCTATATAATAACAATACATTATCATCTTCAGTACTTCTACAAATACGTTCTTCTATTTCTATTCATTCATCACCATAATTTCATCTTTTCTCACATGTTTTTAGATCAACAAAATATTCCATATATCATTTTTTAATATTGAAAGTGTATTATCAGATTTGTTGATGAAATTAAATTTTCATCATAGTTTGGTGTTAATAATGAATCCATATTCATAATTCTTCATTTCCATCTTTATTTTCTTGAAGAATAACTTGAATTTGATATTCATTTGAATCAAATAATTCTATACAATTTTGAAGTAAGTATAATTCATTATTAATATCATATCATTTAATAACAAGAGTGTTAATATTATTATTAGATATTTTACATTAAATATTATCATATTTATCACCTTATTCATTTCTCTTATTATTTATATTTGTATAATTTTCTTTTGATGATAGAATGATTTTATCTTCTTGATTTATACAAT
>NW_001855053.1:0-1513 GCF_000209125.1 Entamoeba dispar SAW760
AATAAATATATTACTCTTAAATAAAACTACATTTTCATTAATCGTATCACTATTAAATATACCTGTATTTTTTTGTTTTGTGAAAAAGTACAATCTTCTATATGCATATTTTGCCTTAAACTATTTCCTAGTGATTGATCATCTATAGATGTTCTAATACTAAATGTACAATTATTTAATTTGAGATTTTTAACATTGAATGTTCCTGTTGATATACCAGATATTTCTTTATCATTTATTTGAATATGGTTTGTATTACTGTTACTATCAAATTTACTATCTTTCTTCTCATGATTATTTATATCAGAATTACAAAATACTATTATCCTATTACTGTCTTTGTTTGTCATTGTACTGTTTTTATTATTAATAAACCTAAATGATTAGACATGAAGGGTCTTGTCAATTTCTATGTCTTCATTCATGTTAGATCTAATGACTAATGTATATTTAGTAGAATAAATCAATTTTCCTTCATAGTTCACCTCTTCTAATTGACTCTTATCTGTATAAGTTATATACATGTATGTTCTTGTATAAACAGTGCTAAATACTTTTAATATATTTTCTGTTGGTGTTTTAATTATCCATAGACACATGAAATAAGTTCACATCAATTCTATTTTCTTCTTACAACAAAAAATCCTTCGATTTTGTTTTTATTTTTTTGTTATTCTATTTCTATATTTATATTATCAAAAATAACAATTTTTATTTCTATTTTTAACTTTATGATTCTAATTTCTATTTTTATTCTTGTTTTGTTTTTTATTTTTTAAGATTTTCATTTTATTGAAAATAACAAATTCTATATTATAGTAAATATTTTACTATTCTTTTTTTCTTTTTCTTAAATTTGTGTATTTTTTGCCTTTTTCTTATTTTTTCTTTGTATTATCTTATGTTCATATCTATGTTCCTTATTGTTCATTTTATTTCTATCTTCTTTTCATTTTATCTATTTCTAATTTTATATATTTTTATTTTCTTATTTAGATTATTTGATAGTGAAATTGATATATGATAATGAAAGTGATAATTTTTTTGCACGTTTCGTTTTTCATAGTCTATATATATCATACTCTACTGATTATTTAGATATAATATACTCTTCATTCAGAACAACTTTTACTATTTCTATTTGATATCATATCTTCATTTTGTTGAAATATGATACTCTAGATTCATGTTATTTTTGATTTTATTCCATTTATAAAAATAGTTTATTTTTTGGTTTGAATAACAAAATAAAGAATAAAATGAATGAAATGATAAAATACAATCTCAATGAATCCATATAATTCATTGTCATCTCCAATTAAAAGTGTTGAGATTCTGAAATTAATTAAAGATAAAATGAATATTTTAATACAGTTAATGATGATATTTCTTATACTTTCTTAGATGAACAAGTGATTTCTCTTCATTCTAAAGTTACTCACTTATTTAAAAGTATAAATAATGAAGCACATGGTCTATCTCTTTATCTTGAAAGAAATAAGGAAATAATAAT
>NW_001855052.1:0-5220 GCF_000209125.1 Entamoeba dispar SAW760
TTTATATTTTCATTTATATTAATAAATTATTAGAAAATAATTTTTAAATAATAAAAACATAAAAATACTTATATTTTTCATTGGAAATGAAATAAAAATATAAAAATAATATAAAAGAAGAAGATATTTAAATAACACATAGTCATTTCACAATGAAATGACTATGTGATTCTAAAAATAGAACACGACAATGATCACAAAAATGAGTGTGATGACGTGGCAACTAAAAATAGAAATAGAACATGACGTGGCAATACGTCAAAAAGTATTTATAGAAATAGAATTGACTCATCAACACGTAATCAAATAAAAATAGAATAATGTTATGAATAACAAAAAAATCTTAAAAGTCAGAATGAAAAACTAAAAATGAACTGACCAAAAGGTCAGATGACTTACTGACCGAAACTATAGTAAAATTATAGTAAAAAATATTAAAAGAATAATAAAAATATATAGTCATATATAATATATATATAAATATGTTTGGATTTATAAATAGAACAAGAATGATAATGAAACGGATATTGAGAGAAGTGATATAAATAACATAAAATTCCTTTGCTTGATTTAATGTTATCAGTTATCAGGAAATCGTTACATGCACTTCCCTTCGGTTGTTATTTCACTCTTATTTTCCTGACAACTGACAACGTTAAATTTTCACAAAGAAATTAAATTAAGAAGTTTTACTAAAGAGTTCATCTTTTTTGATTATTGAAGTATCTAAATCTAGGAGAAGACGAGTTGTTGTCGGTTCTCCTAATTGATAGTAAATGTTTAGTATTTGATTGGTTTGATTTGGTTGATTTGTTGTTGAATTGTTTGTTAAAGTGAATTTTTCTTGGTTTACTGGTGGTATTATTAATAAACAATCTTGATTTTTATTTATTGATGGACTGCTTACACCCGTTGATGATGGGAAATTTCCTGTTTTTATGTATGTTCTCGAGGTTGTTGGATTGAACGTGATGAGATTGAACGTATTGTCTGGTGCATCCGTTGGTTTTGCTAATGTAATTGTACTATTTGAATTGTTATGTAGTAGTATGTACATTGTTCCTTCTGTTGAGATATATGCATTTTGTTTTAATTCGTCTGCGGTTGGAGATGAAGTTAGGAATTGTCTTTTTGGTGCTATTGTAGAAAAGGTACACGTTTCTGTTTTTGTGTCATCATAATAGTCTGTTATTTTTATTTCGTTTAATTTTCTAATTGATGCATCTGTCGCTGGAAAATTTTCCAATCTATATGTTGTTTTTTCACCTATAATGTCGAAGTAAGTTTGACCAGCATCTTTAATTTCTTGTGCTAAGGATGTGACGTTGTATATTTCTTCCATTGAAATGAAAATAATAGATTAAAAAGTTAATTAAATATTGTGTGATAGAAGAAGTATAAATCTATGAAATCTCTTGGTTCTGAAAATTCTTCTACATATGAAACGAATAAAGCTCTGTCATTTTTTGTTGAGTCCATACAACGTAATATAACTGTTGAAGTGTCTTCTTCTAATACATGAACCCATGTAAGTACTCCGTTACGTATTGGAATTGATGTTGAACGTTGCAATTGAATGTATGCTTCATTGTCTGATCCTTTCCACATTATTAAAAATGGCCATGATGAAGATAATGTTATTGAAGCAGTGTCTGAATATCCTATAAATCTTCCCCATCTATTTGTCCAACTGATATCGGCTTCTGCTGTTGGTCCATAAACAATAATTGTTGATAATTCTCTTAAATTTTGTATGTGTGAAACATTTAAATAATAACAATTTAGTTTGTCAATAAAATATTGTAAAACATTTACGTTTACTGTTACTTTTGAAATTCCGTCAGTTGAAGGATTTGGAGTGTATTCATATGTTCCATTGTCTAATATATTTGCTATTATTTCATTGAATACTGGTTCTGGTACATTTATATTAATCGTTGCTTTAGATATTCCATCATAATTTGTATCTGGTATTAGTGTTTGTGTTCCTCTTGTTGTGTAAGTAACTGTTTTTTCTTGTAATGTTTGTTGTGGTACAACAATGTTAATTTTAGCTTGTGATATTCCATCATAACCGTCATCTGGTACTAAATCTTTAATACCATTTGATGTATAAGTAACTGTTTTTTGTTGTAAATTAGATGAAGAAGGAAAATTGTATAATGTATATTTATTTTTTTGTGCTATTATATCAAAAGATTTGTTATTTGTTTCTTTTAATAAATTGGATATGTCTGAAATGTCATAGAGTTCTTGCATCTTAACTTATTATTCATTTAGATGAGATCTGCTGCTAATTCCACGAGTGGACGTGATGCTTTAAAACCTAAAAAGAATATTGATGTTGTTAAAAGGAGTACACAACAAGAATTAACTGCTACAATTCCTATAAGTGATTCTTGGACTGGTCGAGTTGTTATGAATAATGCTAACGGTTTAGGTGTTGATGTACATACAATAGGTTCACTTGGATTATTGAATAAAAGTATTATATTTAGAGAATTATGTGATTGTTTTGATCAATTTAAAATTATGGATGTTCATATTTGTGGTGATGTTGCTAAAGGAGTATCTACTAAAATTGATTTTAATGTAGTATTTAATAAAGAATATGCTTATAGAGTTAGTACTGATTCCGGTACGAGTTTTACAAATGTTAGTTATGATCAGTTAATTACAATGATTACTTCTGGAGATTTAACTGAAGCTGATAAGGCCAATGATCTATTGAATTATTTAAATACAAATTATGCTATCGGAAAGAAAATTGTTAAACCTAGTGGTGAAAATGGTCATATTGCTACTCAAGAAGTAACATTTCCATGTATTTATGGAATGGCTGCTAAAAGAACTATTCCGAGTGGATTTTATCAAAATAATATTGATAATAATGCTGTATATTCTGAACCTAGTTATGAAGAGTTCGCTTCTTATTCTTCTTATATTTATCAATCTAAAATGCCCGGTGCACCAATGCATTTATCATTAGATATTCAAGGTGTGAGTAGTAGTGAAAAGATGATGACAATTCCTACTATCATGAGTGGTAAATTGTATGAATTTAAACCAGAGATACAAAATGGACGTTTTATACCTACTATTTTATATGGTGCTAGAGCTAGTATACCGGGAGTTAAAAATAATACTGAAAGTGATAAAACTGATACTAGATTGTTAAGTGTAATACAATATTTTGATGATAGTCAATTGGAATGGAATTCTAGTTCTAGTGTAAAATATACTGATGTTAGTACATTACAAAAAGGTGCGGCTCCTACTGAACAAGCACCCAATGAATTATATGCTATTCTTAAAGCTACTACTAGAATTGAAATAACTTCATATCGCGGTACCGTTTTGCCTTTTATTGATAATGCTAAATGGACAACATATTTAAATGATATTGTTAGTGGTGCCACCTTGAATATCGACGATAGTTATCTTCTTAAGGTAATGGGATATATTACTGTTCGTTTTAAGCAATTACGAACAACTAGGAATGAAATAGTTGAAACGTATTCATTCTTAAGATGGAGTATTAGTGATGGTACTACTAATTATAGTGAACAGATTCCGCTTACTGGTAAAGGTCATTATACCACTCAAAATGGTTCATTTGATATATATACGTTCTGGGGATAGTACTTGGACTGCTATACTCGGTACTAGTAGTATAAGTTCTAATAAATATTTATACGCTATTGCATTTGGTAATGTTAATAATGCAATTCGTGTATATTCGATGGCCGCAGTTGATAAAAATCACGCTTTTGATGCTAATAGTTTTATTAATGAAGTTGGTTCTAATAACGTTAATAATTATAGTGTTATTGTTGGAGTTAATCTTAATAGTGATAAACTTACTGGTACAGCTAAGTTTGCTTATAATGTTGGAGCTCTTAATATTGGTAGGACAAATTCTGATGAGTATTATGCTGCTAGTTATGTTTCGGCTAATTCTGCTTCTACTACTTATATTACTAAAATTGATTCAGTATCTGGTAAGACGATTCCTTTATTAACTGGTAATTAATTGAACTGTTATTTTCATTTGGTTATGGCAAGAAGAATGAGAGGTAGACGTACTATGAGAAGAAGAGGAAGAAGAAGTGCTCTTCGAAGACAAGCATTTGGTAATTTTGCAAGTGCAATGCAACAAAGAGATTCTACTAATGTAGTAATTTCTACACAAGAAGATGTTACTATTAATGTACCTGCTAATGGAAGTGAAGGTACTTTAATTAGAAATGTAAATGCTATATTAACAAGTACACAATATTTTGAAAATTATATGGGAATGTATGATCAATATAAAGTTAATGCTGTTAGAGCATCACTTGAAATGACATTTATTGGTAATGGATTGTTAAATAGTGCTACATTCCCATCTATTTGTACTGCATGGGATAGAAACGGTGTTAGAATTAAAGTTATTGATATTTCTGGTAATAAATATTTTGGAGTACCTGATTATGGTGTTGTATCAAGTTATTCATCTGCAAATGAAAAGACATTGTATTATGGAAGTAGATGGGGTGTCATTAGACAATTAGATGCTGCATCAATGATGGAAAAATCAATGTATTTACCAACAACAAATACAAAACAAGTATTATCACAAGATAATATGTATAGTGCATGGAATCCTCAATTACTTATTTCTATTAAAGCTCCTCAAAATGTTGCTGCTGCAAATGCTTGTACTTTAACTATTCATTGGCAATTTGATGTTACATTAAGAGGATTAAGAAAGGTTCTTACTCCAAATGCTGAAATATTTAGACCATATGCTGGTTTTATTGGTTATGCTAAAAATAATACAGGATTGGTTGTTCCTTCTAGTTCTGATGCTTCTGGTTATGTTGTAGTTGGTGGTGGTGATAATGCTAGTAAGCCTTCTATCAATCCTGATACAGTATATAATGCAGCTGATCAATCTTATACTAATGGTGGAGTTGTATTACCTAATAATGGTATGCCTGAGTCAAATCCTAATCTTTAATCTACTTATTTTTAATGAGACGTTGGTTTGATGTTAGACAACCGAGATGGAATCGGTTTAATCGTAAACAATTTAAGAATTATAAAAGACGTTATCGTGATTTTTATAATTATGAAGGTGATGAATTTCATACAAATTGGAGTGGTTATGCTACTGAATTTAAAAATGCTAGACAACCTATAGATAATGAAGTACAATATTATAGATTTGGTGGTAGA
>NW_001855051.1:0-1315 GCF_000209125.1 Entamoeba dispar SAW760
AGCATCTTCATGATTAAGTTTAACTTCAAGATCAATTGGCATATTTTTAATACTTTTCATTTCTTTATTATCTGGATTAATCTTTTCTCCTTCTGATGGAGTAACTGGTGTTTCAACTTGAACATCAATATGATGTTTTCCTGGTTCTTTAGCAACATATTCAACATCATAGGTACCATCTTCATTATCTTTAACAGTAACTTCAGCAGCAATAGTTGGTCCTTGAACTGTAACATTGAATTTTTGTCCTCCTTTCTTAAGTTGTTCACCTGCTCTATTTCTTGTAACAATCTTAAATGGTGCTGGTGTTTTTGTTTCTGCATTTTCTAATCCTTCTCCTTCAGCAGTACAATTAAGAGCATCAGGAATTTCATCAAAGACAAGTACATCAACTGGAGTATTTTCTACTGGTTCATCATTAACAACAACTTCAATTTTGTGCATTCCTGGAACAACTGGAGTATAACCAACATCATAAGTTCCATCACCATTATCTTTGACTTCACATGGAACTTCATTTCCTTGTGGGTCAATTACTTTAACTTTTACATCATCTCCACCATGTCCAAGATCTTTACCATTATTATCTTTACCAGTGATTTTAAAGTCTGCTGGAATATTAACTTCTCCTGTTTTAAGTCCATCTCCATCAACCAAGGAAGTTGATCCTCTCATCTTCTTTGGTTTAAACTTAACGGAAACATCAAGGTCATGTTTTTCAAGAAAAGCTTTTAATTGAAGAACTAATGGTTCAACATCAGCCTCTGATTCAATATTGAAATTAGGTGGTTCGTCTGGATTAACTTGTGGTTCTTCTGGGTTGATTTGTGGTTGTACTTGTTCTTCAGTCATGAGTTTTGAAATATAAGTTCAGATTATAATCTCTTAAATCATCAATCTTAAGACTCCTTTTCGTTTAAGCTTGAAAATATATTTTTAGCTTCTTTGTTTTTCACGTTAAATAATTTTAAGTTCTTTAGTAATTTTAAGTTTTACCTTGTGGTCGTGTCAAATTCGTATATGATTTTGAAAGTATCCAGTTCTTTTTTGTTTTCATGAAAAGGAAATCTTAGAGAAAGAAAGCAAGAAAAGAAAGATAAATTAAGAAAGTTAAGATAGAAGGAAAAATATGAATGGTATTTTAAGTGAATAAAAAAGAAAAGCCATTAATATAAATAATTAATAATTAATCTTAAAAAAAAATTGAAGAAAAACAAAATCAACAATTAATTACTGAGAGATGAAAAATGAAGGATTGGAATAGTATCAAATGAAACAAATGGTTGAATCATTGTTGGAGTTTTGATAAATATGT
>NW_001855050.1:0-1363 GCF_000209125.1 Entamoeba dispar SAW760
TTACATCTATTAAACTTATATATTCCTTTTATTATACTTTTAGTGTACACTCTATTCTTTTATATTATCTATACTATTTTATACTATTTTATACTATCTTATACTACTTATACTACTTATAGTGTTTTATACTATGTAACTACTACTTCCTTTCCTTATATTCTTACTATCCCTATTAACTTTATTACCTTTATTACCTTTACTACCTTTACTACCTTTTATTATCTTTACTTTTGATATATGTGTTCTAGATATCATCCACCTCTGTACTTATGTACTTATCTGATAATGGGCATATGGCGCAATGGAAACGCATCAGACTTCGGATCTGAGGATTGCAGGTTCGATCCCTGCTATGCTCGTCTTTTTATCTATAACTTATCCTTATATTATATATACACCTTTATCTATACTATTATACTTATCCTATTTATATTATATATACTATACACTATTCTATTTATACACTATACTTTATATACTATTATTATTTTTATTATTTATAGACTATACACTATTCTATTATCTATACTTTATACTTTTATACTTTATAGACTATAGACTATAGACTATTATTATATTTATACTTTATATTTTATATTTTATACTTTATATTTTATATTTTATACTTTATACTTTATAGACTATTATTATATCTATACTTTATACACTATAACCTATTAATATAGATATACACTATTATTATATGTTTCCACTATTATTATATCTATTTTTGTTTTTATTCTATGTTATTGTTTGAATAGGGAACGTAGCTCAGTTGGTAGAGCGTAAGTCTCATAATCTTAAGGTCGTGAGTTCGATACTCACCGTTCCCACCTTTTTGTACATCTATATGACATCTATTACTATATTTTTACATCTATTAAACTTATATATTCCTTTTATTATACTTTTAGTGTACACTCTATTCTTTTATATTATCTATACTATTTTATACTATTTTATACTATCTTATACTACTTATACTACTTATAGTGTTTTATACTATGTAACTACTACTTCCTTTCCTTATATTCTTACTATCCCTATTAACTTTATTACCTTTATTACCTTTACTACCTTTACTACCTTTTATTATCTTTACTTTTGATATATGTGTTCTAGATATCATCCACCTCTGTACTTATGTACTTATCTGATAATGGGCATATGGCGCAATGGAAACGCATCAGACTTCGGATCTGAGGATTGCAGGTTCGATCCCTGCTATGCTCGTCTTTTTATCTATAACTTATCCTTATATTATATATACACCTTTATCTATACTATTATACTTATCCTATTTATATTATATATACTATACACTATTCTATTTATACACTATACTTTATATACTATTATT
>NW_001855049.1:0-1255 GCF_000209125.1 Entamoeba dispar SAW760
TGCATGGGAAATATTTGTGATGGGATGAAAAATAAAGATAGTACAATAAGTGAAAGAATAATAGGATGTTATTCAAATATATTAGATATTGCATCTGTGATCAGTATATGTATTGAATATTCAAGATATTCTACTATTTTCACAATGTATAGGTCATTAGGGAAAAAGACAATTGAAGCATTTCGCATTGTTTCACATAACATTCTCAAACATGGAATCACACCAACAAGTTTAATTGAAGAAAGCATGAAGAACAATATTGAAATGCTTATCACAAATGCAGAAAGATGTAATGCAGAAGGAGATGATAAAGAAATAATTAAGATAGTATTTAATAATACATATGGAATGACATTAATTGAAGCATTATTATTTGTAAAGACAAAACAATAGATGTGTTGAGAGATATTGGAGAGAAGAAAGAAGTTATTGAAGGATTAATAGAAACAATGAAAAGTCCAATCACAGAAGTTAAAGAAAGTGCAGCACGAGAAGTGATTAGAATGAAATATGGAGAACGAGGAATGAAAGAAGCTATATTTAATGTTTTAACATCAAAAGATTAGAATAAAGAAGATGAAGAAATGTGTAATGAAGGAATTAAAGAATGTGTTAAAGAAAGAAGTGGAAAATAGATAAAATAGTTAAAGCAGCATTCACAGTTAATAATAAGAAAATATTACGGAGATTAAATGAAAATGAAACAGCACGTGATGGGTTAATGACAATGGTTATTATCCAAAAAGGAGATGTATGGAATGAGATAGAAAGATGGATACGAAAAGGATTAGAACGAGAAAGTATTGAGAAAACAGTTAAAAAATTCACAAAACAAATGTATGAAATGGATATAAAGAAAACAATGAATATTGGAGTTAAATATTTTGCAAGTTGTGGATTATATTGTTTAGTTCAACCAAACACACCATATGAAATCATTTATGAGTATGGAAGAATAATGATGAATGAAGCAAATCCAATCATTCAAAGAAATATGAGATGTATTGTTATGAAAGTGATTGAGAGTTGTTATGAAATGAAGAAAGACACCACAGAAATACGACAAATCATCGATAGAAAAACATGTGATATGGATAAAGTTATTGAACTGGCATTGAAATATAAAGATGAAAGAACAATATTGATGATTAGAAGAAAGAAAGGAGAAATTAAAGAATGTTTTAGAAATCTTCAAAGCAGAAGTATCACATGTTTAAATGAAATAGACAAACAAAATCAAAATCAAAAGAAGAAG
>NW_001855048.1:0-1050 GCF_000209125.1 Entamoeba dispar SAW760
TGATCGAATAATGTGATGACAATATTACAAATGTTTATATCACCAGATGGATATATAATGGAATATGTCCGAAATATATAAACGTATTTAAAGAAATAGATTTAAATCAAAATGGTAAAATAGATATTCAAGAAATTATGTATCACATTTCACGTATTTTTACAGTCCCTGAAAATATGAGAGATTTTTTTACAATTGTTATAAAGTTATTAGATTCTGATGGTGATAATGAACTAAATCTTGTTGAATTTGTTAAGTATTGTCTTGCCTTAAATCATTTATTTGATTTTTCAAAGGGTGGTGAAATTACAAAAGACCATATGTTAATGGTTTTATATGAATTAGTTGATATTGATGGGAGTGGTTTAATTGATAGAATGGAAATGGAAAGATATTTTAATATCCTTCATACTCCTTTTGATACTAGAGAAACAGTAAGAAATATTATGAAACAATGTGGAGGTGTTATTGATTTTGAAGTATTTAAATATTTATATTCCTAAAGAACAATAAAAGAATATATGAGAAAAAAAGAGAGAACAATTAACATAATTTCTTTATAAAAAATGATGTAATTCAATTATTTGTCATAAAATATTTCCTTTTTTTCTTTTGTTTTAAATTTGTATTTTATTTTAATGCGTTACTTCTTTTTAAATTAAGAACGAGTAGATAAATCTTTGTCTTCTTCAGTTGATGGTGTTTCACTTTCTTCTGGATAAAGAATTTGTCTTAAATATCTTCTTTCTTCTTGAAGGTCTTTCATTCTCATTTTCATTTGTGACATTTTTTGAAGATACATTTGATTTTCATTAAAAGTACTTACTCTTAATTGAATAATTTGATGAACAAGAAACAAAACTCCTTGTTTCGTTTCTAGTTGAGAAGTTATATGAATTTCAATCATTCGATAACCCTCATCAGAAAGATAATTGTATTAACTTTCACAGTTATTTTGAAGATAATCAATACGTGGAATAACAAGATTTTGAGGAATATCCAAGATGAATTCTGTTCGTCTCAACAAAACACTAAAGTATTAGACGAATG
>NW_001855047.1:0-1056 GCF_000209125.1 Entamoeba dispar SAW760
CTTTGTAGATTATCTTATTCTATAAATGTCTTGTTTTATTATAAAAGATTATTTCTTTTCTTTTAATGATCCTTCCGCAGGTTCACCTACGGAAACCTTGTTACGACTTCTCCTTCCTCTAAATAAGGAGATTTAAATCCATTTTTCTATCTATAAGACAGAATCCTAGAATTTCACCTCTTTATTCAATCGGTAGGAGCGACGGGCGGTGTGTACAAAGGGCAGGGACGTATTCATCTCGAGTTAATGACTCGATATTACAAGGAATTCCTCGTTCAAAACAAATAATTCCAATCATTTATCCCTGTCATGTACGTTCTTTTGAGTTTTCCTTAACTATTTCAATCTCGGTACACCACTTACTATCCCTACCTATTAGACATAGCCTAATAAATAAGGTGTAAATGATAAAATGCTCTCTAGTAACTCCATTGTAGCGCGCGTGCGGCCCAAGATGTCTAAGGGCATCACAGACCTGTTATTGCTGAATGCTTCCTTTTTCTTTTTCCCACGTTAAAAGAGTTCTAATCGAAATTAGATAACTAACAATTAAAATAGGACAATTGAAATGTGTCCCTTTAAGAAGTGGTACTTACGCACCTGTTCTTGCGAACATTTCTGTCTTATAGGCAGAAAACTAATTAATAGGTTTCAGTTTCGTTCGTTACCGGAATTAACCTGACAAATCACTCCACCAACTAAGAACGGCCATGCACCACTACCCAATAAATCATGAAAGAACTCTTAATCTGTCATTCCTTCTACTGTTCGGTCTTGGTAAGTTTTCCCGTGTTGAGTCAAATTAAGCCGCAGGCTCCACTCCTGGTGTGCCCTTCCGTCAATTCCTTTAAGTTTCAGCCTTGTGACCATACTCCCCCTGAAGTCCATAAACTCAAGATTTCTCTTTAAGTTCTGAACAAGGTAGTATTGATATACTTGGATTTAGAAACAATGTTTCTTCATCTTTGTACATCTGAATTTCATCCAATCCTTGGTTGACATCGTTTATAGTTAGGACTACGACGGTATCTGATCGTCTTCGATCCCCTAACTTTC
>NW_001855046.1:0-1017 GCF_000209125.1 Entamoeba dispar SAW760
AAATCCAATACTTTCTGGTTTGACAAATCTGTCTAATCTAACTACTTCTTTTATTTGAATTGGTGGTCTAATAGCCATTCTTTTTCTCTTTCTAATGATTTCTTAGTTCTTCAGGAATTTTCTAGATACCTAGTTTTTTCTAGAATTTCATTTTACTTCTTTTCTTTCCTTTTATTGTGTGAAGAATCATAAAAATCTGTTTCTTCTTCCTCCACTTCATATCTTCTTCTTTTTTCTTTTTTATTTAACTTTTTACTATTAAAATATAATTAATTAAAATAACAATTAAATCTATAAAAACTCTTTTTTTTTTTCTTTATTGAAAATGATTCTCTTTTTATTTTAATTTTGTTATTTCTTAATTAAAAATGTTTTTTTTTTAATTAATTTTATCTTTTTATTCTTTTTATTATTTGATATAATTTTTATTTCTTCTTAAATTATTTTCATTTCTCTTTTTTTTTTCCTTATTTAAACATACTTTTTATTTACTTACTTATTGATTTTGAAAAAAAATATTTAAAATCATAGAGTTGACTTTAATTTAAATTAAATCGATGGTGAATTTGCTGAAGGAGATGATGGAATCATTGCTATAATCTCACAATCACTCTTCACCCCTTTATTTGCACATGGCTTTACAAAATGAGTTGGGTGTTCTGAAATATATACAGTTTGATTACTATCAATATTTCTATCAATCCAACAATTAGCCCCAATACGAACATGACTTCCAACAATAATATTTCCTAATACCTTTGCTCCTGTTCCTATAGTCACATAATCTCCAACTGTTGGATGTCGTTTTGTTCCTCGGTTAATCACTCCACCTTCTTCTTGGAAATGCATTGCTCCTAAAGTAACTGATTGATAAATTCTACACCACTCTCCAAGAATGGCAGTTTCTCCAATTACAACTCCAACTCCATGGTCTATAAAGAAATGTCCTTTGATACTTGCTCCTGGATGAATATCAATTGATGTGTATGAATGAACATTTTCCATCAATCTCTACAA